>NC_135805.1:48785476-49085476 GCF_964213995.1 Mustelus asterias
GCGGCAGCGCAGCTGAGGCATGCGAGGGCGGCTACGGAGGCCCTGATAACCAGGCGGTTCAGTCGCTAGGGGATGGTGATTGTGGGTTCCATTCCACCCCCACCGTTCTCCCCCCCCCCCCACCCCCACCCCCGCCACCCCCGAAAAGTGCATTCCAGTTATCCTGCACATTGTCACACCAGAGTGGTGGGCCTGGGTACTCTGTGCTCGCGATATATTTTCCAGGCAGGAGGGTGATGACGACTCGCCAAGCACTATTCAGATGATGCCCTGGTGCAAACCAGTCTGACTCCTGCCTGAGATCCACATGCACCTGGGCCTACGCCTGTCTAGTGGGTAAGGGATCTGAAACCCCCATACCGGGCCCTGGGGTGGGTGGGTTGGGGGACGGGGGGTCATCGCCCAGGGGGTATGAGAGACCAGTGACTTCCTTTTCTCAGTGACACCGCATTGAGGGGCCACCCCGACTGATCTCACCATGAGGCATCCATCGAGTGACCGTCAATGGGGCCGGGATCCTATTCGAAACAACCTATTCGCAGGTGGTTGTGGGGGAAACACATTTATTTACAATAAAGATAAGCTGGTGAAACACAGAAACTTGAGAAACGAATAGGGTTAAAGAGAATCCTAAGGCGTTCTATAGGTATGTCAAGAACAGAAGGTTGGTTAGGGCAAGTTTAGGGCCAGTTATAGATGGCAGAGGGAAGTTATGTGTGGAACCGGAGGAGATTGGTGAAGCATTGAACCAATATTTCTCTTCGGTGTTCACGCAAGGGGACATGAATATAGCTGAGGAGGACACTGGGTTGCAGGGGAGTAGAATAGACAGTATTACAGTTGATAAGGAGGATGTGCAGGATATTCTGGAGGGTCTGAAAATAGATAAATCCCCTGGTCCGGATGGGATTTATCCAAGGATTCTCTGGGAGGCAAGAGAAGTGATTGCAGAGCCTCTGGCTCTGATCTTCAGGTCGTCGTTGGCCTCTGGTATAGTACCAGAAGATTGGAGGTTAGCGAATGTTGTCCCATTGTTTAAGAAGGGGAACAGAGACTTCCCCGGGAATTATAGACCGGTGAGTCTCACTTCTGTTGTCGGCAAGATGTTGGAAAAAATTATAAGGGATAGGATTTATAGTTATTTGGAGAGTAATGAATTGATAGGTGATAGTCAGCATGGTTTTGTGGCAGGGAGGTCGTGCCTTACTAACCTTATTGAGTTTTTTGAGAAAGTGACCAAGGAGGTGGATGGGGGCAAGGCAGTGGACGTGGTATATATGGATTTTAGTAAGGCGTTTGATAAGGTTCACCATGGTAGGCTTCTGCAGAAAATGCAGATGTATGGGATTGGGGGTGATCTAGGAAATTGGATCAGGAATTGGCTAGCGGATAGGAAACAGAGGGTGGTGGTTGATAGTAAATATTCATCATGGAGTGCGGTTACAAGTGGTGTACCTCAGGGATCTGTTTTGGGGCCACTGCTGTTTGTAATATTTATTAATGATCTGGATGAGGGTATAGTTGGGTGGATTAGCAAATTTGCTGATGACACCAAAGTCGGTGGTGTGGTAGACAGTGAGGAAGGGTGTCGTAGTTTGCAGGAAGACTTAGACAGGTTGCAAAGTTGGGCCGAGAGGTGGCGGATGGAGTTTAATGCGGAGAAGTGTGAGGTAATTCACTTTGGTAGGAATAACAGATGTGTTGAGTATAGGGCTAACGGGAGGACTTTGAATAGTGTGGAGGAGCAGAGGGATCTAGGTGTATGTGTGCATAGATCCCTGAAAGTTGGGAATCAAGTAGATAAGGTTGTTAAGAAGGCATATGGTGTCTTGGCGTTTATTGGTAGGGGGATTGAATTTAGGAGTCGTAGCGTTATGTTGCAACTGTACACAACTCTGGTGCGGCCGCACTTGGAGTACTGTGTGCAGTTCTGGTCCCCACATTACAGGAAGGATGTGGAGGCTTTGGAGAGGGTGCAGAGGAGGTTTACCAGGATGTTGCCTGGTATGGAGGGGAGATCCTATGAGGAGAGGCTGAGGGATTTGGGATTGTTTTCGCTGGAAAGGCGGCGGCTAAGAGGGGATCTTATTGAAACATATAAGATGATTAGAGGTTTAGATAGGGTGGATAGTGATAGCCTTTTTCCTCTGATGGAGAAATCCAGCACGAGGGGGCATGGCTTTAAATTGAGGGGGGGTAGTTATAGAACCGATGTCAGGGGTAGGTTCTTTACCCAGAGGGTGGTGAGGGATTGGAATGCCCTGCCAGCATCAGTTGTAAATGCGCCTAGTTTGGGGGCGTTTAAGAGATCCGTAGATAGGTTCATGGACGAAAAGAAATTGGTTTAGGTTGGAGGGTCACAGTTTTTTTTTTTAACTGGTCGGTGCAACATCGTGGGCCGAAGGGCCTGTTCTGCGCTGTAATGTTCTATGTTCTATGTTCTAAAACACTAAGGTGCTTACAGTCCTCTCTAACTCGTGCAGTCCTTCACCCGGGCCATCTCAGAGCAACTATAACTTCCTCATCTTACGCTGCCTCACACTACGCCTCAGTGACTCCTCAGAATGTACATCGGAGGTGGAGGGGGCCAGCTGCCGGCCTCGCCCCGTGGCCTGCAATGCGCATGGCGGGCGTCCTCTGGGGGCCCTGGACCTTGAGGGCCCTGGCCGGCTTCCAGGTGTTTGGGATATTTCCATGACGGCACGGTAGCACAGTGGTTAGCACTGCTGCTTCACAGCTCCAGGGACCTGGGTTCGATTCCCGGCTTGGGTCACTGTCTGTGTGGAGTTTGCACATTCTCCTCGTGTCTGCGTGGGTTTCCTCCGGGTGCTCCGGTTTCCTCCCACAGTCCAAAGATGTGCGGGTTAGGTCGATTGGCCATGTTAAAATTGCCCCTTAGTGTCCTGAGATGCGTAGGTTAGAGGGATTAGCAGTTAAATATGTAGGGATATGGGGGTAGGGCCTGGGTGGGATTGTGGTCAGTGCAGACTCGATGGGCCCAATGGCCTCTTTCTGCACTGTAGGGTTTCTATGATTCTATGATTCTATGATGACACCCGCTTCATCCCACTGCCCCTGAGATGCCCCAGTGTCAGGAAGGGGGGAGTCGGAAGGTTGCCATAGCCACAGTCTCCTGGCTGGAAGGCCCCGGCGTGGGCTCGCGCCCTTCCTCCTCCCTTGGGGTCCCTTTTGGCCCCTGGGTCACTCCATGGTTCACTGGTGCCACTTCAGTGACCTCCAGAAGCTCCGGCATCACCTGGCACTGCCAGTCCTGGAGGACCACCTGCATCCTACCCATGGCGGTCGACCCCTCCGTGGTGGCCACTTGAGTCGTGTGCCATCTCTCAATGGCCGCAGCATGTGCCCTCTGAGAGAGGGCCATGCTCTGGAAGCCCTCGGTTATGGCCCTCTGAGACTGGGCCACCTTCTCAAGGGTTGCTGCTATTGCCCGCTGTGTCTCAGCGCTGTCCCGCTGGGTCTCCTGCAAGCTCTCGAGCCTCTCAGCCACGGGCCGCAGAATATCAAGAAGCCTGCTCAGTCCCTCCGCTGTTGCCTGCTGTGACTCGGCCATTGCTTGGAGTCTGCCACCCATGGTGAGGATCCCCTGCCCCAGGCTTTCCACTGCAGACCCCACCCTTGCAGTGTTGGCCTGGGAAGCACCCATGACAGGCAATAGCTGGTCCACCTGGAAGCTTTGGGACTCCTCCCAGCGGCCTCGCAGTTGGTCCAGTGTGGCCGTCAGCCCCTCCTGCATTCCCTGGCTCTGTTGCTGCATCTCCAGCCGCTGAGGGAGATGTGATCTCAGAGGCCCAGCATGTAGCCTGGGGCCAGCTGAATCCTCGCCATGGATTCAGCTGGCCCCCGCATACCAGAGGCCTCGGACGTTCCCTCCTCCACCCGATGTACATCAGCAGATGTGTCATGCTCACCGGAGAGTGACCCAGAAGCCTCAACACTAACTGGACCCACTGACGTGTCTGTTTCTGTGATGGTGAGTTGTGAGGTAGAAGCTGACGGATAAACGGTGCCACCCTCGGAGGTCCCTTCACCCATATCCTCCGAGGACTCGTCCGAGCTCCTGTTCTCGGGGTCGATGGTAGCTGTAGCCGGGGCCTGCGGTCCAGAAGGCCCTGGGTCATCAGGACCTGCCCCTGAAACACAGGACACAAGGTTAAGTGCAAGGGAGGGAGAGGAATCCGGGATGACAAACACATGAATCACACGGCTCCCTGGAACATAGAACACTGAACCCAGACAGTTACATCACAGGGACAGGCCCTTCGGACATCCAACCCTGTAGTGACCAGGCTGCCCATCTGATTTTTCTGCCCCCATATGCCTCTGTTCCCATCCCATCCAGATAGCTGTAGACATGCCCCTTAAATGTCCCTATAGTTTCCGCTTCCACGACCTCCCCGGGCAGTGAGTTCCAAGCACCCACTATCCTCTCAGTGCAAATAAAATGCCTCATACACCTCCTTTACACCTTGCCCCTTGCACCCGAAACCCGTGCCCCCAAAGGTTTGCCTCGACGTGAGTGTCGGAATGACAGGTGCTCACGTCTGGATGGCAGACCGACCATGCTGTCGCTGGCAGCCCGCGTCTCCGCTTCCTTTGCGAGCTCCAGCACCCGCTCCTCGTACGGGGTGAGGACCCGGAGGTCTGCCTCACCACACCCTGTCTGCGACCTCACCCGAGTGTTGTGCTCGGTCTTCCTCTGTGGAGACATAAGGAACCATGAAATAAATGGTGGCGTGACTCATGCAGAGAATCAGGTGGTGACCCTTAGAGGGCAGACACAGTGAGGCTCATTGGGGGGAAAGGAAGGAGGTGCCTGGGGGCTGGGAGCATGCAGGGTGCTGGAAATAGGAGGACCTGGGGGAGATATGGGGAAGCATGCTGTATGGGGTTCAGTACCCACCCTTGCTGCACGGATGAGGTCATTGAGTTTCTTCCGGCACTGCCTCACGGTTCGGGGGGGCCAGTGTCCTGGCACTGACCGCGGCGGCGACTGCCTCCCAGGCCGCACAGCCATCAGCCCCCCCTGGTTCTGCGTCCTCCTGGGAGGAAGAGGGTGGCCCGCCTCACCACTGCTGCATCCAGCAGCCTCCCCAGGTCGTCATCGGAAAATCGGGGGGCTGGTCGTCCGCTCATGATCCCGTGCTGCCTGCCTGTCCATTCTGGGGCTTCTTATGGAGCTGCCCTTCGTTAGGGCAGATCAGCTGCAGGCGGTTTGACAGAGCATTCCATCAAGCTCCATGCAGTTTGCTTGTTAGCACTGAGGGGAAAGCAAGTGAGCACTTGCAGGTGCGCTGCTGGGGAGGGGGGAGGGTGGGCGGGGGGGGGGGGGGGGGGGGGGGGGGGCGGGGGGGGTGTGCGGCGGGGGGCGCCTTCAGCAGTATAGACTGCAAAAGTGAAAATGATGCAATTCAAATATCCAAGCTTTTGAATATCCTAGAGGTTTATGAGTTGACACCAGGTATATTTTACGAAGGGGATCCTTCTGATTTATATATATATATCTCGATACTTAATGAAGGTTTTAACCAGTACTGGGTCAACTGGGCTAAAGGCAGGATTTAGACATCTCCTTCGAAGATATTTGTTTATGAGACTCGTAACTGGTAATAGCAGGCACAAAGGTAATGTCATCATGTGGAGCATTATATGTGGAACATTGAAGATGAGTTTGAAGCTGAAGAGAGATACGTGAACAGTTGAAGTGTGAGACACTGCAGGAACACCACTGGAAGCAGTGCAGTGAGATTAGTTTTGGATTGGTTTAGCAAATAACTGGCGGACAGGATGGGGGGAATGTTCTCTGTCTGTACTTTTAGTGCCTGTGGTTCTGAGAGTTAGTGATAATTTTAACTGACGATATCAGACAATACTCCGAGCCAGCACTCTCGATGGTATCAAACAATTGTGGAATTGGGAACATTAAGACGTTCTCAAAAGGTGGATTATTTCGACCTTATCTCTGAGGGTTTAATACTGTTCTGCTTTCCCATCCTCCTGGTTTTGTCTCAAACCAACTACCCCAGAGGGCTCCTTCCGAGTTATCTTTTCTTCCTCACGTTTACTTTGTAGATCTGGTGATCACAGCTCGTTTTCATTCAAAATGTCTTTATTTATCACAGAAAAAAAGGAACAACTTTAACCAGAAAGAAAAGCCCAGTACAAATATACGTTTAAACAATGATTTTAGTCGATCGGGTGCGATAGGAGGAATGTGCAGCCGGCAGTGGGTTTGAGTGAGGCAGCATCAGCGGACTGCCTTGTCCACTTCTCCGCTTTTTTTTTCCTTCCCGCCCGGGCGCGCTGCTTCAGATTTTTTATCGAACTGCGCGCTGGAAAGAGGATTCTAGGCGCAGATCTATTTGACGCTCAGATTCGCCACTTAGACTCAAAATGGTAAAATCAGGCCCATAGAGTCATAGAGGTTTACAGCATGGAAACAGGCCCTTCGGCCCAACTTGTCCATGCCGCCCTTTTTTATTTTAACCCCCTAAACTAATCCCAATTGCCCGAATTTGGCCCCGATTCCTCTATACCCATCTTACCCATGTAGCTGTCTAAATGCTTTTTAAAAGACAAAATTATACTCGCCTCTAGTACTACATCTGGCAGCTTGTTCCAGACACTCACCACCCTCTGTGTGAAAGAATTACCCCTCTGGACACTTTTGTATCTCTCCCCTCTCACCTTAAACCTATGCCCTCTAGTTTTAGACTCCCCTACCTTTGGGAAAATATATTGACTATCTAGCTGAACTGTGCCCCTCATTATTTTATAGACCTCTATAAGATCACCCCTCAGCCTTCTATGCTCCAGAGAAAAAAGTCCCAGTCTATCCAGCCTCTTCTTATAACTCAAACCGTCCTGGTAGCATCCTAGTAAATCTTTTCTGCACTCTTTCTAGTTTAATAATATCCTTTCTATAATAGGGTGACCAGAACTGGACTCAGTATTCCAAGTGCGGCCTTACCAATGTCTTGTACAACTTCAACAAAACGTCCCAACTCCTGTATTCAATGTTCTGACCGATGAAACCAAGCATGCTGAATGCCTTCTTCACCACTCTGTCCACCTGTGACTCCACTTTCAAGTAGCTATGAACATGTACCTCTAAGTCACTTTGTTCTGTGACTCTCCCCAACGCCCTACCATTAACTGAGTAAGTCCTGCCCTGGTTCAATCTACCAAAATGCATCACCTCGCATTTATCTAAATTAAACTCCATCTGCCATTTGTCAGCCCACTGGCCCAATTGATCAAGATCCTGTTGCAATCGGAGATAACTTTCTTCACTGTCCACTATGCCACCAATCTTGGTATCATCTGCAAACTTACTAACCATGCCTCCTATATTCTCATCCAAATCATTAATATAAATGACAAATAACAGTGGACCCAGCACTGATCCCTGAGGCACACCGCTGGTCACAAGCTTCCAGTTTGAAAAACAACCCTCTGCAACCACCCTTTGGCTTCTGTCAAGAAGCCAATTTTGTATCCATTTAGATACCTCACCCTGGATTCCGTGAGATTTAACTTTATGCAACAACCTACTATGCGGTACCTTGTCAAAGACCTTGCTAAAGTCCATGTAGACAACATCAACTGCACTGCCCTCATCTACCTTCTTGGTTACCCCTTCAAAAAACTCAATTAAATTTGTGAGACATGATTTTCCACTCACAAAGCCATGCTGACTGTCCCTAATCGTTCCTTGCCTCTCTAAATGCCTGTAGATCCTGTCTCTCAAAATGCCTTCCAACAATTTACCCACCACAAATGTGAGGCTAACTGGCCTGTAGTTCCCAGGCTTTTCCCCGCGCCCTTTTTAAACAAAGGCACAACACTTGCCACTCTCCAATCTTCAGGCACCTCACCCGTGACTATCAATGATTGAAATATCTCGGCGAGGGGACCCGCAATTTCCTCCCTAGCCTCCCACAATGTTCTGGGATACACTTCATCAGGTCCCGGGGATTTATGTACCTTGATGCGCTTTAAGACTTCCAGCACCTCTTTCTCTTTAATATGTACACTCCTCAAGACGTCACTATTTATTTCCCCAAGTTCCCTAACATCCATGCTTTTCTCAAAAGTAAATACTGATGAGAAATATTAATTTAGGATCACACCAATCCCTTGTGGATCCACACATAGATTACCTTGTTGATCCTTAAGAGGCCCTACTCTCTACCTTGTTACTCTTTTGCCCTTTATGTATTTGTAGAAGCTCTTTGGATTCTCCTTTGCCTTATCTGCCAAAACAATCTTGTGTCCCCTTTTTGCCCGCCTGATTTCTCTCTTAATTCTACTCCTACACCTCCTATGCTCTTCCAGGGATTCACTTGATCCCAGCTGCCTATGCATGTCATGTGCCTCTTTCTTCTTCTTGACCAGGCCTCAATATCTTGAGTCATCCAGGGTTCCCTACTTCTGCCAGCCTTGCCCTTCACTCTAAGAGGAATGTGCTTAACCCTGAACCCTGGTTAACACACTTTTGAAATTGCCATTTACCAGACGTCCCTTTGCCTTCCCACAGACTCCCCCAATTAACTTTTGAAAGTTCCTGCCTGATACCATCAAAATTGGCCTTGCCCCAATTCAGAATTTTAACTTTTGGGCCAGACCTATCATTCTCCATAGCTATCTTAAAACTAATAGAATTATGGTCACTGGTTCCAAAGTAATCTCTCACTAACACTTCTGTCACCTGCCCTTCCTTATTTCCCAAGAGGAGGTCTATAGTTTTGTCCCCTCTCTAGTTGGGCCATCCACATACTGAATGAGAAATTCCTCCTGAGTACACTCAATAAATTTCTCTCCATCCAACCCTCTCGTACTATGGCTGTCCCAGTCAATGTTGGGAAAGTTAAAATTTTTTACTATTACCACCCTATTTTTCTTGGAGCTATCTGTGATCTCTTTACATATTTGCTCCTCAATTTCCCTCCGACTATTTGGGGGCTTATAGTACAACCCTATCAAAGTGATTTCCCCCTTCTTATTTCTTAGTTCTATCCATATAGACTCACTGGCTGAATCCTCGGATATATCCCCTCTCAGTATGGCCGTGATGTTTTCCCTAATCAAAAGTGCAACTCCCCTTCCTCTCTTACCTCCTGTTCTATCTTTCCGATAGCATCTGTACCCTGGAACATTGAGCTGCCAGTCCTGTCCCTCCCTTAGCCATGTTTCAGTAATTGTTATAATATCCCAGTCCCACATACCCATCCATGCCCTGAGTTCATCTGCCTTGTCCGTCAAGTCTCTTGCATTGAAATAAATGCAGTTTAATCTGGACTTTCCTTGCTCTCTGTCTTGATTTTGCCTGATCACATTCATCTACCTAATCTTCCTATTCCTACTCTCACTAGCACGTAGCACCGGTAGTAGTCCTGAAATTACTACCTTCGAGGTCCTGCATTTTAGTCTTCTGCCTAACTCTCTGTATTCACACTTCAGGACTCTCATCCCTTTTCCTACCTATGTCGTTGGTACCAATATGTACAACGATCCCTGGCTGCTCACCCTCCCCCTTAAGAATGTCCTGCAATCGCTCAGAGACGTCCTTGACCCTGGCAGGGAGGCAACACACCATCCTGGAGTCTCGATTGCGGAAATCGAGGCACCGTGACTGCACCTATGCAAATGTTACCTGCAACCACCAATCACCTTTGCCGCTCTGCTGTCCTCACCTGGACACTTGCCTCCACTCGAAGTGGGAAGGTGTCTCTTGGAAATCCACCTTCTGGTCACAATGACTGCACCTATGCAAATGTTACCTGCATATAACCATCAACACAGTTGGAAGCTTCCATCTTAGCCAGGATGATAAAGATAAATTTCACTCTTCATTAGATTACCAAAGCAAAGGTGACTGTGTATTTCTTGTCCTAGCTCCTTTCAAACAACAGTCACCTACATGCCTCAACAAACAAAATAATTTAAGAATGTATAAATTACTTAAATTAATTACGAATATTCAAAACATAAGTGGAAACTTTAAACACATTCAGCTTCCTTCAGGTGAGTTGAAGGTTTAATGTGAACTTTCTGCAATCGGGAGCTGGAAGAAGCTGGTTTCCAGTATCAAAAAATTCTTTCAATTATTTGTAATCTTTAACCATTCTTTTTCAGGCTAATGGAATTTTGTTTATATGATAATTATTTTAATCCAATTATTTGTTTTAATAACATGACATGACAAGACATTCCCTTATTAATCTCCATGAATCCCTTTGGAGTATACGTAATAGGCTCTGACTGTCATATTTTCTGAACTGTCACCATAAGTACAACATTACAATCACATGGACACATGGGTTGACTTCTGGACAGGCTTATTCTGGATAGAACCAAACTCCAGATCTATTATTAATGTATTATCCCACCAGCGCTGGAAAATAAAAGTGAGTGGAAAGTATTATTCTGATGTGTGTTACCCTAACTTTTGATGCAGATGTTCCTAGTGTTTTAAGCAGTTACCATGGAAACAATAGGAAAGGCATAACTTGGCTGTCATCAATCAGTTTATGGAAATAATGATTTATTTGGCATTAGCTGGCTGTCAGGCATTTCTTATTTGCGTATGGTGCGTCTGCTAGACTGGTGGATCGAAAATGTCACAAGGATGCATTGTATTTCTAATAATTTCTGGTCAGAGAAACGCACTCTTCCATCGTATCAAGTTGCATTACAATTGAGGAACATTTGTACAGTCTGTTGTTACAAAGCTGGAAGGAAGTTCAATCCACTAAATTAAGTAATGTAAATTGTCTGTACAGTGAAGAGGCTGCTGAGAGAATGGAATTTGTTCTCTCTATTGCTTCTCAATGACATTTGAATCCCATGTTCTACATGACCATTGAACTGAAGTGTGCAACTTTTTGTTAATCTCTGGGTAGAATTATGTTTTGACAATTAGATTCTGTTTTGCAGAATGTGTAAAGATTATGTGCTGCTGGCGAGAAATCCAATCTTGGAATTTTGTCACTTTTCAAAAGTCGAATTACTTTCCTTTGAACGACTCTTAACGACACAGAGACAGGCATGTTATCCCAATCCCCCAAACTCGGTAAATCGTAGAATCATAGAGTGATACCGCACAGAAGGAGGTACCAGCTCTTTGAAAGAACTACCCAACCAGTCCCCCACTCCTGCTTTTCTTCTACAGCCCTGAAACATATTCCCACTTCAGTTATTTATCCAATTCCCTTTTGAGAGGTGTTTAAATGAATTTGCTGCCACTGCTTTTTATAGCTGTGCATTCCAGATCATAATAACTCACTGAGTGAATAAGTGTCTCCTCTGACCTGTGGTTCTTTTGCTGGTTAATTTAAATCTAAGCCCTCTGGTTACTTCTACTCTTATCAAAACCATTCATCATTTTGAATACCTCTATCAAATTCCATGTTTAAACCTCTCTGCTATGAGAACAAGCCCCGATTTCCCCATTCTCTCCCAGGTAAGTGAAATCTTCATCCATGGTACCCTGGTAAATCTCCACCGTATCCTCTCCAAGAATTTGACATCCTCCTGGAAGTGAACATAATACTCCAGTTGGAATGAAACAGTGATCTATAAAGTCCACAGATGTGCAGGTTAGGTGGATTGGCCAAGCTAAATACGTAGGGTTACAGGGATAAGCGTGGGCCTCGGTAAGATGCTCTTTTGGAGAGTCATCACATGCTTGATGGGCCAAATGGCCTTTTTCTGCACTGTAGCGATTCTATAGTATTCTATTCAATGGTATAAAGGTTTAGTGTATAGCTTTCTTGTTAATAGCCTTCTCAACTTGTTCTTTGAAGCCTTGTGTAGCCACACTCCCAGATTTCCCTGTCACTGCATTCATTTTAAACATGGATGTAATTCTGTGTGTGTGTATGTGTGTGTGTGTGTATGTGGGGGGGTGGGGGTGAAGGGGGGGAGGGGGGGGTGGATTTGGTGGCAGGTGGGGAGGGTAGAGACCAAAAGGATCTCAGACTCCAAATACATCCACCAGTAAAGTTGTGTCATGGGTTAACAAACCAAGCACTCAACTTTATTTCAAGAGGAATAGAATTGAAAAGTAAGGAAGTTATGCTGGACCTGTATCAAATCTTGATTGGACCACATGTAACAGTACTCCATGTTGTACTGGTCCCACATTATAAAAAGGGTATAGGTGTACTGGGGATAGTGCAGAGAAGATTTTCAGGAATTTATGCATATACATATCAACAAGAGATTGACTAGTTGGATTTCTTCTGTCTTTTTTTTAGAATGAACTAATAGGGATCTTTAAAATTATGAAAGGTTTTGACTGAGTGGATACAGAGAGAATGAGGTGGGAAGAATGAAACCATGACAGTGTATCTGGAGTAACTGGGGAAAAGCACCGGAAGACAAGGGTATGCAGATAAGGAGACCAAAGATCCAATATATGGATTGTTAGTTTGCGCTTAGGAAGAGGATCAGAATGCATGTGTAGAGATTGTGGGTGAAGAGTTGGGGCAAGTAAATAGTTTCAGGTATATGGAGTCAATGGTGGCAGAAGATGGAAGTACAGAAATGGAAATTGAGCAATGTATTAGCTCTGGATGGATTAATTGGAAGAAGCGCAGTGGAGTGTTATGTGATAAAAAAGTATCTTTTAAACTGAGAGGGAGGAACAGTTATGAGACCGGCTTTGTTATATTGTGCAGAAACTCAGGCACACCAAGAAAAGAGTATCAATGACTTGATAATAATGAGGCATGGATGCTGAGATGGATGTGTGGTTTAATGAGAAAGGACAAGATCAGGAACCAGCACATCAGGGAGTCAATAAAGATTGTGATGAAAGAAAGTAGCTGAGAAGAGATTGAAATGTAATGATCATTTGTTATAGAGATAGAGAGTAAATGAGATGAGATGAGATGATATGAGTGATGGACAAAGGGCTGCCAGGAAGAAGGAGAAAAGGAAGGTTTAGGACCAGATGAAAAGATGTGGCAGTGAAAAACTTAAGCAGGATTGGAAGAGAAAAAAGTAACTGACAGGAGAAGATGGAGAAGCACCCAACATTGTGGTGATCCCAAGTAAAATAGAAGAAGCCGAAAGAAGAAGATACAGAGAATATGTTTCCTTCTGTGGAGAAAGACAGAACTAGAAGCCATCAAGATAGTCACCGAGAAATCCAGTAGGAATTCACAAATAACTTCCTTACCCAAAGAGTGATGAGAATGTGAAACTTGCTGATGCAGAGAGTGGTTGATGTGAATAGTATTAGATGCACTTAAGGGAAAGCTGGACAATCATATAAGCCTCCCATCCATAATCTGCTTTATAGTATTGTTGATCCATTGACACTGTCTATACTTCCCGAAGCTTTGGAAAAAGAGCCAGCATAATTAAGGACCCGATGCACCCCGGACATTCTCTCTTCCACCTTCTTCTGTCGGGAAAAAGATATAAAAGTCTGACGTCACATAACAACTGGCTCAAGAACAGCTTCTTCCCTGCTGCCTTTTGAATGGACCAACCTCGCATTAAGTTGATCTTTCTCTACACCCTTGCTATGAATGTAACACTACATTCTGCACCCTCCTTTCCGTTTCTACGTACGGTATGCTTTGTATAGCACACAAGAAACAATACTTTTCACTGTATATTAATGCATGTGACAATAATAAATCAAATCAAAAAAACATAATTTACTTCCCACCAATCTGAAAATAATTAGAAACATAGAAACATAGAAAAACTACAGTACAAACAGGCCCTTCGGCCCCACAAGTTGTGCCGAACATATCCCTACCTTTTAGGCCTACCTATAACCCTCCATCCTATTAAGTCCCATGTACTCATCCAGGAGTCTCTTAAAAGACCCTATTGAGTTTGCCTCCACCACCACTGATGGCAGCCGATTTCATTCGCCCACCAACCTTTGTGTGAAAAACTTCACCCTAACATTTCCCCTGTACCTACCCCCCAGCACCTTAAACCTGTGTCCTCTCGTAGCAGCCATTTCCACCCTGGGAAAAAGCCTCTGAGAGTCCACCCGATCTATGCCTCTCAACATCTTATATACCTCTATTAGGTCTCCTCTCATCCTTCGTCTCTCCAAGGAGAAAAGACCAAGCTCCCTCAGCCTATCCTCATAAGGCATGCCACTCAATCCAGGCAACATCCTTGTAAATCTCTTCTGCACGCTTTCAATCTTTTCCACATCCTTCCTGTAATGAGGTGACCAGAACTGAGCACAGTACTCCAAGTGGGGTCTGACAAGGGTCTTATATAGCTGCATCATTATCCCCGGACTCCGAAACTCAATCCCTCGATTGATAAAGGCCAGCACACCATACGCCTTCTTAACCATCTCCTCCACCTGCGGGGCCGATTTTAGAGTCCTATGGACCTGGACCCCAAGGTCCTTCTGATCCTCTACAGTACTAAGAATCTTTCCCTTTATATTGTACTCCTTCATCCCATTTGACCTGCCAAAATGGACCACTATGCATTTTTCTGGGTTGAAGTCCATCTGCCACTTCTCCGCCCAGTCTTGCATCCTATCAATGTCCCTCTGTAACTTCTGACATCCCTCCAGACTATCCACAACCCCACCAACCTTTGTGTCGTCGGCAAACTTACCAACCCATCCCTCCACTTCCTCCTCCAAGTCATTTATGAAAATGACAAACAGCAAGGGTCCCAGAACAGATCCCTGGGGCACACCACTGGTGACCGACCTCCATTTAGAAAAAGACCCATCTGTACCCACTCTCTGCCTCCTTTGGGCAAGCCAGTTCTGGATCCACAGGGCAGCAGCCCCTTGGATCCCATGCCCTCTCACTCTTTCTAGAAGTCTTGCATGGGGGACCTTATCGAACGCCTTGCTAAAATCCATATAAACCACATCTACCTCTTTCCCTTTGTCAATGTGTTTAGTCACATTTTCGAAGAATTCCACCAGGCTCGTAAGGCACGATCTGCTTTTGACAAAGCCATGCTGAGTATTCTTGAGCATACTAAACCTCTCTAAATGCTCATAAGTCTTGTCCCTCAGGATCTTCTCCATCAGCTTACCAACCACTGAGGTTAGACTCACCGGTCGGTAATTTCCTGGGCTATCCCTGTTCCCCTTCTTGAAAATAGGAACCACATCTGCAATCCTCCAATCCTCCGGCACCTCTCCCGTCTCCATCGACGACGCAAAGATCATTGCCAGAGGCTCTGCAATCTCTTCCCTCGCCTCCCACAGTAACCTGGGGTACATCCCATCCGGACGCGGCGTCTTATCTATCTTGATACCATTTAAAGATTCCAGCACAACCTCTTTGTTAAAGTCCACATACTCAATCTTTTCAGTCCACTGCAAGCCTGCAGTACATCCACCCAGGTCCTTCTCCTCTGTGAAAACCGAGGCAAAATACTCATTAAGCACCTCTGCCATTTCTACTGGTTCCGTACAGGCTTTCCCACCTTCACCTTTTATAGGCCCTCTTCCTTCACGTCTCATCCTTTTACTCTTCACTTGTTCGACATTACAATCTACTTTCTGTCCCTTATCCAGTTTCATATCCATATTAACAATATGGGGAAAATTTTCCTGTCCTGCCCACCATAGGAATTGTACTGGGCGGGGAACACACCATGCAAAGGTCCATTGACCTCAGGCAGGATTTTCCGGTTTTGGCTGGAAAATCCCACCCAATACCTTCAATTACATAGGTTTACAATTTTGCTAAAAGTCTATTCCCAATTCCTAATCATTTGAACTCCTTTCGCTACAGGGCCAAATTTCAAAATTTGTGGATGATACGAAACTTGTGAGTAACATGAACCCTGAGGAGGATAGTGTAGAACTTCCAAAGGATATAGACAAGTTGGTGGAAAGGGCGGATGAGTGGCCAATGAAATTTAATGCAGAGAAATGTGAAGTGATTCATTTTGGTAAGAGGAATGCAGGAAAACAAATAAAATAAGGGGTATAATTCTAAAGGGGGAGCAGGAACAAAAGTACCTGGGTGTATATGTGCATAAATCATTGAGCATGACAGGATAGAGAGAGTGAGTGGTTAATAAAGCATAAAACATCCTATGCTTTATCAATTGGGATATAGAGTACAGAAAAAGCAACTTATGTTCACCCTGTAGAAAACACTGGTTAAGCTTCAACTATAGTATTGCATTCAGTTCTTTGAATTACTTCCAATGCATTCACATCCTTCCTTAAATAACATGACCAATTCTGCACATAATACTCCAGATGTGGTTTCACTAGTGTCCTGTATAACTGAAGCATTACCTACTTTTGTTTTCAATTCCCCTCACAATAAACAAAAACATTCTATTATCTTTCCTCATCAATTGCTTTACATGCACACTAGCCTTTTATGATTCGTGCACAAAGACATCCAGGTCCCTCTGCATCCCAAAACTCTGCAACCTCTAATTAGTTTAATAATATGTTTTTCTTTCATTCTTCCTTTCATATTTTCCCACATTATACTCCATTTGTCAGATCTTTGCCCACTCACTTAACCTATCTATATCTTTTTGTAGCCTCCTTACATATTCTTCACAACTTACTTTCTTACCTCTCTTTGTGTCATCAGCAAATTTGGCGACCATCCCTGCTTCCAAATCATTTATATAGATTGTAAACAGTTGAGGTCCTAACACTGATCCCTTTGGCACACCACTCGTTACATTTTGCCAACCTGAAAAAGACCCATTCATGCCTACTCTCTGCTTTCTGATAGCTAGCCAATCTTCTGTTTATGTCAATATGTCACCCCCTATAACATGAGCTTTTATTTTCTGCAATAACCTCTGAAGTGGCACCTTATCAAATGTCTTCTGTTAATTTAAGTACAATACATCCACTGGTTTCCCTTTATCCATAGCACATGTTACTCCTTCAAAGAACCCCAATAACTTAGCTAAACATGATTTACCTTTTATAAAACCATGTTGATTCTTCCCAATTATCTTGAGTTTTCTATCTCGCTATAGCCTCTTTAATGATTGATTCTGGCACCTTCCCCATGACAAGCTAACTGGTCTATAGTTTCCTGTTTTCTGCCTCCCTCCCTTCTTGAATAGAAGTGTGAATAGACTCCATCCACTCCCCCTACTGGCGAGAATCACCCTGTGCCTCATTTTTTTCTCGAAGTGGCATAAGATCATGTCCGAGAGCTCGTCCAAAAAATGGGCGTGATTCTCTTCCATTTTTACGCTCATTTGGCACTTAGAATCTTTTTTTGGTAAGATCATAGTCTTCTAGCTCTAGCCACTGACCATCCCTCTGCCCAACCACAGTTTGAGGCTGAACTGATGAGGGCAATTCTAACCCCAAAACTGGGAGAATTTGGGTCAGGTCTAAATCTTTTAAAAACTCACCACAACCCTGGAGAGTTCCAGCCTTAATGGAGGTGGGACAAGAGATGGATGACTAACTCACTCCCAAGAAGAGGGTCACTAATTTAAATACTTAATGAGTCAGCATGACTCAGATTTTTCCTCAGATCCAGGTTTAACTCTGGCTAGGCATGTTTAGATTAACTCCTGATCCAGCCAGGCTTTACTTTTCAACATCTTTTAAATCATCCATGGCCTCATCTTGCTCCTCCAGTTCTGGCCTCTTGCCCATTCTTGGTTTTCTCCACTCTGCAATTGGCAGCCTGTATTCAGCTGCCCAGGCCCTAATAAGCCCTGACTTCCCTCCTTTAGCCTCTTCACTTCTCTAGCTCTCTCTCCTCTTTTAAGTCACTCCTTAAAACATGATGTGGAGATGCTGGTGTTGGACTGGGGTGGGCACAGTAAGAAGTCTCACAACATCAGGTTAAAGTCCAACAGGTTTATTTGGAATCAGCCAAATTTGCCGATTCCAATTAAACCTGTTGGACTTTAACCTGGTGTTGTGAGACTTCTTACTGTACTCCTTAAAACCTACTTGTTTGACTGAATCTTTTGTTGCCAGTCCTGATATCTCCTTATGTGGCTCGTTATCAACCTTTTCTTGATAATCACTTTTCCAAAGCACTTTGCAAAATTTTACTGGATTGAAGATGCTCTATAAATGCAAGTTGTTGTATTTTTACCATTTACCTTTTGAAAATCCACATACTTAATATTAGCTGCATTACTCTCCCTGATACTTCATCAAAAAAACAAATCAAATTAGTCAAACATGATCTCCCTTTCACAAATCCATGGTGGTTGTTATTTATTAACCTGTTTTTTTCAAGTGACAATTAATTTTACCTCAAATTATTGTCCCTAAATGTTTCCCAATCACCAATATTAGGCAGATTGACCTGTAGTTTAGGGTATAACTCACCCCTGTTTTGAGCAGCTCTATAATACTTGCAGTTCTCCAGTCCTCATGCACCAGTCCATATTTAAAAAGGATTGGAAGATTGTGGCCGCAGTGCCTCAGTTATCTCCGCCCTCTTTTCCCTCAGCAACCTAGGATGCATCCCATTCAACTGGATGCCTTTTCTAGTTTGAGTGCTGCTAATCTTTTAACCTTTTATGATGTATGTATTAACAAGAGACATTATGATTCCCTTTTGCATTACTCATTAATCTATTCTTTTGCGCTGTCTTTTCTTCTCGTTTTTTTTCAGTTTGAATTGTACCTTTTGTATCTATCTTGATTCCTACTGTATCATGAGCCTTGAATTTATCATGTCCCCTTGTTCTGTTTACTTATAACCTTAGTCATCCAGGGAGCTCTAGTGTAGGATGCCTTATCTTCCCCTTCTTGGAGTGAATCCAAACTCTCACCTCTTTGAATGCTTCTTATTTCTTATTTACGTTTTTTAACCTGCCAATCTTTGATTCTGGTCCATCTGAGCCAGATCCCATTTTAATTCATTGAAATGAGTCCTTCTCCTGTTGTGTAATTTCGCTTTTGATTCTTTTCTGTAACTACTCTAAATTCAATGATATCGTGGTCTCTGCTTTCTCAATGCTCTCCACCTCCCATTCCCAACATGTTCCACTTGCCCTATTTCATTTCCCCAAACCAAATCCAGCAGTGTTTCCCTCCATGTTCAACTGGAAAAGTACTGAGCAACAAAATTCCTTTGTCAACTTTTCAGGAATTCCTGCCACCCATCCACAACCCATCACCGTTGTCCCTCATTATTATTTTCCCAGTCTATACTGAGCTAATTCATGTCCCTCATTATCACTGCACTATAATTCTTGTATCAAAAATGGAAAAGGTAGTGAAAAAATATAGGATTAAAACGCCGAATAACTACAATACAGTGTTTTAAATAGTTATAAAATACAGAGCACGTGGTACTCGGCTGCTGGTATTCTGCCCCATTGTGGTGAACCATCGTTGGTTCCCACTAGATAGTACCGAGCCAGGGTCTGGCCAGTACTACAAGTATGTATATATGTTGCTGGTGGGGTTAGGGATGGGTTGTTCTACTTGTTGCTGTTGGGGTTAGGGTTGGGCTGTTACACCTTGTATTATAGCTATTGTGGTACATCCTAGTCGGGCTCCGCCTCCTGGGAGAGGTATAAAGGTCTCTGCTCTGTCTGGGACCCCTCAGTCTGGGATCGTGTATATAATTAGTAGCTGCCTTGTTACATCAAATAAAAGCCTTTATTTCCTGAGCATCAAGCCTCGTGTGTGATAACGCGCATCACCCATGCAGAAATGTGAAGGTGAATTCCAGCCTCAACAAAACCAAGGAATATTAATCATTTACTTAAAAGTTCAATCCATTTTCGGCAAATATTTATTAAAGGAGAAAGTAACTCTCGGCATAAATGTTGTCATCAATAGGCACTTACGCAAAATAGCTGTTTTATTTAACTTCTGTTTTAAGTTGGCTGTAAAACATTGCAGTGGGATCTATGGGTAAGATCAACACTTTAGACCAATGCACTTCACTTTGGAGCAGTTTTACCGGGATCATTGACTGTAGTGAAATCTTCAGGTCAGCAAGAAGATGCTGTCTGTGTAGTTATGTTACAAACACAGCTGCACACTGTTTAGAGCAGTCAACATGTAAGTCTATTTGTGACGAAAATGCCCTGTGAAATGTGTTGTTTACACACTGATCGACATTCCCTTTAAATGGAATCTTGTTTAAGTGTAAACATTTCTTGTTTGTGCAACATTTCTTGGGTTAACGTTTCTTATTATTTTATTTTGCTTGGACCAATGGAATGGCTACAGAACTGATACACTTGCTTGTATATAACACTGCCTTCTATCCATCGAAATATAATAGAAATATTTATCTTGGGATATTTATGTCCATCACCATGTGAACTTAATAGATCTCCATAGGCTAAAAATTCAATAGAGTTGGTTTTTGGGCAAGGGGATTGTACTGTGGGCGATACGGTGGCACAGTGGTTAGCACTGCTGCCTCACAGCACTGGGGACCCGGGTTCAATTCCGGCCTTGGGTCACTGTCTGTGCAGAGTTTGCACAGTCAGAGTTTTAACAACACCAGGTTAAAGTCCAACAGGTTTATTTGGTAGCAAATACCATTAGCTTTCGGAGCGCTGCTCCTTCGTCAGATGGAGCGGAAATCTGCTCTCAAACAGTGCACAGAGACACAAAATCAAGTTACAGAATACTGATTAGAATGTGAATCCCCACAGCCAACCAGATCTTAAAGATACAGGCAATGTGAGTGGAGGGAGCATTAAGCACAGGTTAAAGAGATGTGTATTGTCTCCAGACAGGACAGCCAGCAAGTCCAGGAGGCAAACTGTGGGGGTTACTGATAATGTGACATAAATCCAACATCCCTGTTTAGGCCGTCCTCATGTGTGCGGAACTTGGCTATCAGTTTCTGCTCAGCGACTCTGCGTTGTCGTGTGTCGTGAAGGCCGCCTTGGAGAACGCTTACCCGAAGATCAGAGGCTGAATGCCCGTGACCGTGCGGAGTTTGCACATTCTCCCCGTGTTTGCGTGAGTTTCCTCTGGGTGCTCCGGTTTCCTCCCACACTCCAAAGATGTGCAGGTTAGGTTGAGTGGCCATGCTAACTTTACCCTAGTGTCAGGGGATTAACAGGGTAAATGCATGAGGTTATGGGGATAGGGCCTGGGTGGGATTGTGGTCGGTGCAGACTTGATGGGCTGAATGACCTCCTTCTGCACTGTAGGATTCTATAATTCCATGATTTTATGATTCTACTATGTAATTACCATGCCTGGTTGAGGTGTTGTCTGCTCACTGCAATGATTGTAGCAAGCAGTCCAGTGCTGAAGGTACTGCTCACTGACCTACGCGTCACCTAGATCATGATGTCAAGCTGCGTGCTACATCGTTATGAATGGCAGCACGTTACACCTACGTATACCAGATGTCAATGTTACCCTATACAGAAATTGGAAGGAATTCAACTCTATCAACATTCAGTTAATGCATGACCTGCAAATCAGGCAGATCAATGACGGTACCCTGGCAGCACTCACGATATTTTCATTCTGCAGCACTCCACTCTGGAGGATGCATTTGAGGGTGACAATGATCATCCGCTGATACACAGCTCATGGGCTCAGATGCACAAACTACATGCACTTCTGTAGCACACAACAATGAAAGCCATATTGCCACACAGAATGTGATAGAGTAGGCCACTGGGGTACTGAAACCCCAAGAGATCGCCCATTTAAAGACAGAGATAAGGAGAAATTTCATCCCTCAGAGAAGTGGATCTGTGGAATTCTTTACTGCAGCGGGTTGTAGAGACTTGGTCGTTAGGTTTTTGCAAACCTGAGATAGACAGATTTTAAATCAATAAAGCAAACAAGGGTTATGGGAATGAGGCAGGAAAGTGGAGTTGAGGATTATTTGGGGTGGCATGGTGGCACAGTGGTTAGCACTGTTGCCTCACGGCGCCAGGGACCCAGGTTCAATTCCGGCCTCGGGTCACTGTCTGTGTGGACTTTGCACGTTCTCCCTGTGTCTGCATGGGTTTCCTCTGGGTGCTCCGGTTTCCTCCTACAGTCCAAAGATGTGAGAGTTAGGCTGGTGGCCATGCTGAATTAAGCTTAGTGTCAGGTGGATTAGCAGGGTAAATATGAGGGGTTACGGGAATAGGGTCTGGATGGGGTTGTGGTCGGTGCAGGCTCGATGGGCCAAATGGCCTCCTTTTGCACCATAGGGATTCTATGACATTATCATTTCAGATTTGGCAGAGTAGATGCAATGAGCCAAAAGGCCTACCTATTTCTGCTCCTATTCTCTGGAAACAATGCTTCTACCACCTAGACTCTTCTAAATGAGAGCAAGAAAGAAAACTTTGAGCACATTTTGTCGGTCCTCACGTCTCATCAGTGCAACAAATGGAAAAATGCAGGTTTGCAGCTCGGAAGTTGCTAATCATTGAAATTGCAGGAGTATATTTACATCTGTGTACAAAGCTAAAGAATAATCCGAACTAAATTATGGTTGGTTTATACATAAGAAAATAAATCCCGAAAATGCGGAAAATCTCATCAAGTCTGACAGCATCTGTGGAGGGAGAATAGAGCCAATGGTTTGAGTCAGGATGACCCTTCGTTAGAGCTGAAGATCTGGATAATCATAGGAATATGTCTGTGGCTATGCCATTCCTACCAATTACAGACCCCCACCCACAGCCTCACCAGAAAAAGTCTTGTCTAATTTTCCTTGTCTTCAGCTCTGACCAAGGGTCATCCTGACTTGAAACTTTGGCACGATTCTCTCTCCATAGATGCTGTCAGGCCTGCTGAGATCTTCCAGCATTTTCTGTTTTCCAGCATCAGCAGTAATTTGCTTTTATATAGAAAATAGATCCTTCCATCTTTCTCTGTGGTAATTGTTTGGAATGAATTTTTGGTATACAGCAGGCTAGCTTATTTTGTATTTGAAACTTTGTAACACATTTCTTAATGTGGACAACAAAACAGAAGCCTTATTTTAAAATCATGGCTCTGAAATCCCAAATTGACACACAAGACCAGATCTGGGACCTGAAAAGTGCAAGTTTCAAACAAGATATTAAACCATAAAGCTCCACCACCCTTTTCAGACTTGGTAGTTTTTCTGGCTACATGCGTCAACAGTGTTTAGCAAGTAACAGGGGATATGATGGCCTAGTGGCCTAGACTATTAATCCAGAAACTCAGCTAATGTTCTGGGGACACGGGTTCAAATCCCGCTACAGCAGATGGTGGAATTCGAATTCAATAAAAAAAACATCTGGAATTAAGAATCTACTGATGACCACAAAACCATTATAAATTGTCTGGCTCACTAATGTCCTTTAGGGAAGGAAATCTGCCATCCTTACCTGGCCTGGCCTACGTGTGACTCCAGAGCCATAGCAATGTGGCTAATTCTCAACTGCCCTCTGAACAAGGGCGACTAGGGATGGGCAATAAATGCTGGCCAGCCAGTGACGCCCATGTCCCAGGAATGAATTTTAAAAAAGCAGTTCTTCTAAGTATTTTGACTTCATCATTATTCCCCTTAAGAAATGCCTTCCTTCGTAATACTCTGACATTTTAACAAAAACCACAGTCTGTATTGTACCGCTCTTCTATGTGTGGCTGTAACTATTCACACTGCACTGAAAGTTCATGAAAATAAAAAGTTGAGGGAGGACAGGCACTAGATAATGGGAAGTAACTGAACCAGAAGAGAGAACATCACCATGGAGCAGTCAAAGGGTTATGTAAACAAGACAATGATTCAGCTCAGAAACAGAACACTCAATGGGATGCCAAGACAGGAAATTGAACAATAGCATTAATTGCATGCCAAAAACAAATTGCACATATATAAAAAGGGAGGTGAAACGGAATGATTTTATTTTATTGCATTACTCATTTTAAAATGTATTATTTAACATGTTTTATTACAAAGCGCATATCAAACCTCAGAGTCACTATTCACATTCACAAATCAAAACTACGTACTTCAAACTAGACTGAAATATGTATTCATTGTGGCACATCAGGACAGAAATATCTGACTGCAAAGGGTTTGTGAATACATTCAGACCAGTTTTCTTGCAAATGTGATGGGAAATGACTGTTTAAATGAAAACTCTATCGGCTTCAGGTAGCATCTTCCCATGTAATTGTTGGATCTGTGCTGGGAGAACTGACCTACGATGAAAAATGTTGTGGGGGTAACGCGCCCCTGCGCCATAAAAAGTGACAAATTGTGTCACACTGCTTTTTTTACCCAATGTCACTTGAGTTATTTCAGCAGCTGTAGCACATATGAATAACAACCTCCCCACTACCCCACCATCCAATCACCGCCCATCATTAAAATGAACTAAATAGTGGTGTACTTCACATGATAGTGTAGAATTCCTAATATAAAACTTTTCCTATGCCACAGGCAGCTCTTATTAGTGAACAATGTGTATGTCCGTTCCTCGGCAGTGTTCTGTCAGCACCTGCAGCACATGTTTCATATTAATTTAGGATGTGGCTTCTGGAGTTTTTAGGGTGAACCAATCTTCTCTACATGAGCACTCCCAACACAAACGTGCAGAACAGCTGGAGCAATAACACAAACAGCTGCGGATCTCCAAGACAATCTGCCACCATTTACAAACTCCAGAGTCAAAAGCAGGCACGGAGTTTAGTGGGGGTGGATGTTAGAAGAGAGCTAGACACCAGGGATGTCTGTGAAAGGGGGAGAAGAGTAGAATCAGACGCTGGCTAAGATCATGATCAAAATGTTGATGTCAATCCTGGAGCAGCTCTCATTGCAGGGTCATCTGTAAACTCATTCTGAAGTTGATGACATCCCTTCTTTGACTTTAAAGCTTTTTGCTCACTGCAGTCTGCTCACTCACTACACAGAAAGGAACTAAGTGCGTTGAACAATATGAGAAGCTAGAGAGGAGAATGAACCCAAGTTTTTTTTTATTCATTCATGGGAAATGGGTATCGTTGGCTGCGCCAGCATTTATTGCCCATCCCTAGTCACCCTTGGAAAGTAGTAGAAAGTCAACCACATTGCTTTGGCTCTGGAGTCACATGTAGGCCAGACCAGGTAAGGACGGCAGATTTCCTTCCCTAAAGGCATTAGTGAACCAGATGGGTTTTTCTGACAATTGACAATGGTTTTATTTTTTAAATTAAATTTAAATTTTACTATCTGCCCTGGCGGGATTGAAACATGGGTCGTCAGATCACTAGCTGAGTTTCTGGATTAATAGTCTAGAGATAATACCACTAGGCATTGCCTCCCCTGAGAAACGGGACAGTGATGGCTGGGATTGCAATGACAATGTTGGCACAACACTCAGCAGGCAAAATATTGAGTGCAGTAAGAAATGAACTCATAGAATCCCTACAGTGCAGAAGGAGGCCATTTGGCCCATCGAGTCTGCACCAATTCTGACAAAGTAACTTAACCAGGCCCTATTCCCCTGCCCTATACCTGTAACCCCATGTATTTACCCCCTAATCCACCAAACCTGCACATCTTTGGAGAGTGGGAGAAAACCAGAGCACCCGGAGGAAACCCACACAGACAAGGGGAGAATGTGCAAATTCCACACAGACAGTCACCCAAGGCTAGAGTTGAACCTGGGTCTCTGGAGCTGTGAGGCAGCAGTGCTAACCACTGTGCCACCAATGTCCAGCATTGGATTCCAACATTGCTTAAAACTTGATAAGCACTCCAGTAAGGATTCAGGTCCTTTCATTTCATATCAAAACTGGCTTGAGCTGTCTCACCTATTGGGCAGTCAGTTTCTGGGGTGGGGCAAGCGAGGAATTCTTCCCAGGCACAGAATACTGCACTACTGGTGTACAACTGTTTTTTTAAGTGCCTTGATGTAATTCTGCACTAGAATTAGCCTAGTGGTTTATTCTAGTGACAAGCATTTGAACCAGACATGAAATAAACCAGAAACAGAGGCAGTAGTTGAAACTGAAGGATAAAATCACCCTCTAGCCAACTTCCACTTTGATATAGTATAATGGTGTACAATTCTGATTAACACAATTCAAGAACATGCAGTGTAAAATGATGAGCTTTACCGTAAAGGGCCTTATCAGCAATGTTATAGATGTTCTCTTTCATCCTCTCCTGAAGGCATCGGTTCTTGCAAGAGTATGACAGCCCTCGATTATCTCCACCAAACAACTACATTGAGCCTGAACAGAGAGGCTGACAGACTTTCTGACTGGGAAGAGCACATTAGATGAATCCAATCAGTCAGGCAATATACAGTGAGACGTGGATAGTGATCAGGAATAGGAACTTTGGCTAACGTCGTTCCGATCCCTATGACCCAAAAAGAAACAATCTGACTAAGATCAGATTAATTCAGAATAACAATTTAATTTGCGAATCCCCTTCGTGGTGACGAGAGGATTTTCACAGTAACTTCACTGCATTGTTAATGTAACACTAATAAGTAAACTTCAAAACATGGTGGTTCATTGATCCATTAGTTCATGGTGCAAATCAAGTCATCTCAGAAACTTGCCTTATTCTTCCAAAAACAAAATCATTTTTATAGCGCGTCGGTTGGCCATTTTGTTCCTGTGTTTCTGTACAATTCAATACAATCCAGATGAAAGTTACTCGATATTATAGTTTCCCTACAGAACAGGTTGTGAAATGGTTCTCTTTTAAGCAAGTGCAATAAGTCATTTGGATCAGTTCATGGCACTCCACGCTAAGGGCAGTGCCACTGCCCAGTTAAGTGTCTGACTTGCATTTGATTTGGTTGGGGACTTAACTTTCCCCAAGGGAGATGACACAGGGTTCTTGCAACCAGCAAACAAGATGTATCACCTCCATTAAATATCTCCCATCAGCTTAGATCAGCTCATTACAAAAAAATTTGCATGTTAGAAAGGCCAGTTCAAATTAATTACAATTCAAAAGTCTTATTTGTCACCATAAATGTCAACAAAAGGCTCATAACAATACGCTGAAGAAAACCATCAGTATTAAGTCTCTGACCTGCATATAATTTATGATACCCATTTCATTCAAAATATAAATATTATGCAGGCAGTCACTTTGCTCAGTCAGCTAATTCAGCTTTTTGAGCTTTGTTTTGTTAGGGAGGCTGTGTCTAAAGCGGTTCTGGTGGTCCGTGTGTCATGACCTGAATTTGTACAGTCACTTCAGAAACTTCTTCACCCAAAGAATGGTTAAGATGTGGAATTCATTATAACCTGGAGCGCTTTAAGCGAATAGTATAGATGTATTTAAGGGGAAATTAGTCAAGCATATTAGGGAGAAGGGAATTGAGGGTTACAGTGGTAGATTACGATGAGAAAAATTGGGAGGATGCTTGAGTTGAGCATGAACACTCACAAGGATTGTTGGACAAAATGGCTTATTTCTGCCCCATATATCATAGGCAATCCTACATAACCGCTGATTTGGCTTGGGACACTCTGTACATGAAGGCAGTCATAAAATATTATTTGTTTCATTTTATCATAATTAAGAAGGCTTTCTTTCATTACAGCAGGAAAAATAGGTTTCATAAAAGCATATATAGAACATCTCAAACTGTCTGTGTGGAGTTTGCACATTTTCGCCCGTGTCAGCGTGGGTTTCCTTCCACAGTCCAAAGATGTGTGAGTTCGGTTGATTGGCCATGCTAACTTGCCCTTTAATGTTGGGGATTAGCAGGATAAATACATGGGGTTGAAGAAATAAGGCCTGGGTGGGATTGCTGTCAGTGCAAGCTTGATGGGCCAAATGGCCTCCTTCTGCACTTCAGGAATTCTATGATTTAAACAAATTTTAGGTTTCCAAAATCTTTTACACTGCAGAGTCAAGACCACTCAAAGCAAAAGTTTTCTCTATAACTCTCCATCTCACCCCCATCCCCATCCCCATCCCCCGAACACACACACACAACCAACATGGGCCATGATTGTTCAATTAATTAACCATTAATCAACTGCAAAGGTTGTTGAAAAACTTTTAGTGATCAATTAGTTAGCAGAGTGCTCTGATGTAACCTTTTCTTTTGGCCCTTACATCATTCTGATGGCTTCATCATTATTGTCTCATGAGTCATGAGCTGCTGAACTACAGCTTGCCTTTAAAAATTAAAGCAACCACACGGAAGGTTCCTATTTCTCAAATGAAAGATTTAAAAGTGGAAAAAAAATCTTTTAGGAAATTATTAATCGTTTAAATATAATGATTTATGTAGGGCTGCACCAAGTCCTACATTTCTATTATGCATATTTGCACGTACGGGCTGATAAATCTAACCTCTGGGGATTGCATTTTGTGGGAAGATTCTTGTTCAGCGACTTTGGTTTGATTCCAGTCATGGTTTCACAACTTAAACCAGAAACTGTTCATTTATAACAGTAAAACTGTTGAATGCCATTAAAGTCCACTACCCAGTAGTTGAGATAACACACCAGGCTGTGCTCTGAAGCAAAACACAATGCATTATCAAGCAATTAGTTCCAAAAAAAATCACTTTATCATGACACCAGCATTCTGGAGGAGCTCCCATTACGGAAACCTTTACATCATGCAGATATCTTTATTTCATGTCCCACAATGCACTCATAGAAATAAGAATAAAGTCATATATCTTCTACATAGCAAGTTTTTGAATGCTGAACAACGTCTGATAGGATAACTAAATATTAGTTTCGCTTAGTCTAGCAGTATAGTAATCTGCTTTTTTGATAGCAATAGACATAACAACCATGGACATCATTGTAGAGATATGACTTCATGTAAGTTGTGATTGAAACAGTCTCAAAGATGTTGCTATGCTGCAGGTACTTGTCTGAAACTGGTAATTGGTAAGTGTCACTTGGGACTGACAGAAATTAGTTATACTGCTGGCTCAAATTGCCCTCTGGTGAGGGAAAACCTTACTCACTAACCCCTGAATGGTGATGAAATGAATGTTAGCCGTTATATTGTGTGAAGGGTGTGAAGGTGAAATGGTCCTGTGTGTGCTCTCAGACAAGGTGACTAAATGCAATTTAAGTGATTTCAGACTGAATTACAGGACACTGAGAGTTTATGTTGGTGAAAAGCCAAAACCACTTTGTATCGACGCAGTTCTGTTGTGTAAAACTTTGGTCAGAACCCTTTTGGAGTAAATGAATTCAGTTTAGGCACTGCACCTCAGGAAGGATATACTGGCCTTGGAGGAGACACAGCGCAACTTCACCAGAATGTTACAGGAACTTTGGATTAAACTACGAGACAGATTTCATTGAATTGGTAAGCATTTCCCTGAGTTTAAAGATAGATGGGCAAGTTGATTGAGGTACTTAAAATATGAAAAGGGTTCAGTAATGTAGATGCAGGGAAACTGTTTCCTCTCCCAGGCAAAGCAAGAACGTTGGCCAAAATCTTGATGAGGCATTGGGGTCTCGCCGGCAGAAAACCAGGCTGCCTCTTTTTGGGAAGGTCCAGCAAACCACATCAAACAGTGTCGAGGCCTTGATACCCTGAAATCAAAAATCCAGGGGCAGAAGTCTCTTCTAGTGAGAGCTGCCAGCCCATTGATGCTGGCTGCTTTAGTATTCAGCCACGCAACTGAGGAGGCTGTGGCTGAAGCAGGAGGGATAGGTGCAGAGTCCCAGGAGCACGGAGCGACCCAAGCCACAGGTAAGCAACATGTGTTGTGGGGGGGGGGGGGGGTGGGCACAGTATTTCACGGGTTTGGGGTCATGGGGAGAGGGGTACCAGGGGTTAGCAGCAAGGTCGGAGATTGGCTCTGTGTGGGCTCCCACTTCCCCATGCTCAGTTGCTCGATCAAGGATGGAGTGCCTTTGATCAAAGGCTCCCCACTGGAGGTGACAAGCTGGCTGCACAGTTTTATCATCCTGCATTCTGTGTGGCGACTGCCCCACCTGTAGTTGGTTTAATACCAGCAGTGGCAGGATGAGGCTCTTAAGTGGTCAATAAATTAACTACTTCACTTCATTCTGGCGGAGGCAGAAAGGCGGCAGTGTTCCTGTACACCAACATCCCAGCTAAGTAAATGTCCGTCCTGTCACCAAGCTCACCACCAGCAAGAGCAGAAGATCCCAGCAAGGGGAAGGAAATAAAATTAGAGTCTGGCCATATGGAAGAGAAACCAGGAAAAACTTCTCCCAACAAAGGATAGTAGAAATCTGGAATTCTGCGCCCAAAAGGCTATAATGTTGGAGGTCAGTTTTTCCAAGACTGAGAGTAATGTCAGCTATGGTTAAACTGAACTCCAGTCCAAAGATTTGAGCATAAAACCTACACTGACATTGCGTGAAGTGCTGATGGAGTACTGCACTGTTGGAGCTGCCAATTTTTGGATGAGACTTTAAAGTTCCATCTGCCCCCACAGGTGGATATGAAAAAAAATCCCATGACATTAATTGAAGCAAAGAAGAGTAGTCCTCTCACTTCTCTAGCTAACATGTACTCCTCAACCAACATCACTAACATAAATCATGTCATTTTGATTGTTTTTTATTCATTCGTGGGACATGGTCATAGTTGGCCAGCATTTATCGCCCATCCCTAGTTGCCCGAGGACAGTTCAGAGTCAACCACATTGATTTGATTTGATTTATTATTGTCACATGTATTAACATACAATAAAAAGTATTGTTTCGTGTGCACTATACAGACAAAGCATACTGTTCATAGAGAAGGAAACGAGAGAATGGCTGTGGCTCTGGAGTCACACGTAGGCCAGACTGGGTAAGGACAGCAGATTTCCTTCCCAAAAGGACATTAGTGGGTTTTTCCGACAATCAACAATGGTTTCACGGTCACCAGTAGATTCTTAATTCCAGATATTTTTTATTGAATTCAAATTCCACCACCTGCCGTAGTGGGATTCGAACCTGGGAGCCCTAGAACATTAGCTTAGTTTATGGATTAATAGTCTAAAGATAATATCACTCGGCTGTTGCCTCCCCTGTTTGTCTGAGCTTGTTGTGTGTGAATTAGTTGGCGTCATTCCTGCATTAGAACATAGAACATAGAAAAAATACAGCACAAACAGGTCCTTCAGCCCACAAGTTGCGCCGGTCATGTCCCTACCTACCTAGGCTTATATATAGGCTTACCTCAATCCTATTAAGCCCCATGTACTCATCCAGAAGTCTCTTAAAAGACCCTATCGAGTTTGCCTCCACCACCACCTACGGCAGCCGATTCCACTCACTCACCACTCTCTGAGTGAAAAACTTACCCCTGACATCTCCTCTGTACCTACTCCCCAGCACCTTAAACCTGTGTCCTCTCGTAGCAGCCATTTCAGCCCTGGGAAAAAGCCTCCGAGAATCCACCCGATCTATACCTCTCAACGTCTTGTACACCTCTATCAGGTCACCTTTCATCCTTCGTCTCTCCAAGGAGAAAAGACCGAGCTCCCTCAGCCTATCCTCATAAGGCATGCCAACCAATCCAGGCAACATCCTTGTAAATCTTCTCTGCACCCTTTCAATCATTTCCACATCCCTCCTGTAATGAGGCGACCAGAACTGAGCACAGTACTCCAAGTGGGGTCTGACGAGGGTCTTATAAAGCTGCATCATTATCTCCCGACTCTGAAACTCAATCCCTCGATTAATGAAGGCCAGCACACCATACGCCTTCTTAACCACCTCTTCTACCTGCAAGGCCGATTTAAGAGTCCTATGGACCCGGACCCCAAGGTCCTTCTGATCCTCTACACTGCTAAGAGTCTTACCCTTGATATTATACTCCTTCATCCCATTTGACCTGCCAAAATGGACCACTACACATTTATCCGGGTTGAAGTCCATCTGCCACTTCTCCGCCCAGTCTTGCATCCTATCTATGCCACGCTGCAGCTTCTGACATCCCTCCAACCTATCCACAACACCACCAACCTTCGTGTCGTCGGCAAACTTACCAACCCATCCCTCCACTTCCTCATCCAGGTCATTTATGAAAATGACAAACAGCAAGGGTCCCAGAACAGATCCCTGGGGCACTCCACTGGTGACTGATCTCCATTCAGAAAAAGACCCATCTACAACCACTCTCTGCCTTCTGCAGGCAAGCCAGTTCTGAATCCACAAGGCAACAGCCCCTTGGATCCCAAGCCCTCTCAATTTCTTGAGAAGTCTTGCATGGGGGACCTTATCGAACGCCTTGCTGAAGTCCATGTAAACCACATCTACCGCTTTTCCTTCGTCAATGTGTTTAGTCACATTTTCAAAGAACTCCACCAGGCTCGTAAGGCATGATTTGCCTTTGACAAAGCCGTGCTGACTACTTTTGAGCATACTAATCTTCTCTAAATGTTCATAAATCCTGTCCCTCAGGATCTTCTCCATCAACTTACCAATCACTGAGGTTAGACTCACCGGTCGGTAATTTCCTGGGCTATCCCTATTCCCTTTCTTGAATATAGGAACCACGTCTGCAATCCTCCAATCCTCTGGAACCTCTCCTGTCTCCATCGACGACGCAAAGATCATCGCCAGAGAGTCTGCAATCTCTTCCCTCGCCTCCCACAGTAACCTGGGGTACATCCCATCCGGTCCCGGCGACTTATCTATCTTGATGCTATTCAAAATTTCCAACACATCCTCTTTCTTAATGTCCACATACTCAATCTTTTCAGTCTGCCTCAATCCTGTAGTACAACCACCCAGGTCTTTTTCCACCGTGAATACCGAGGTAAAATATTCATTAAGCACCTCTGCTATTTCTTCTGGTTCTGTACAGACTTTCTCACCTTCACCTTTTATAGGTCCTATTCCTTCACATCTCATCCTTTTACTGCATTAAAACATACTGCATTAAAACAGTGATGACACATCAGAAGAAAGTACTTCATTGGCTGTGAATTGCTTTGGGATGTGGTGAGGTTGTGAAAAGCACTATATAAATGAAAGTTCTTTATCCCTTCAGTTTTCTGCTAAGGCAGGATAGCAAGGGATATGGAGCTCGGGCAGCAAAATGAAATTGAGCTCCAGCCATCATCATCGTTGCTGTCATCAGTTTCCCTTCATTGTCAAAGATGGCCATTTCTTGCATTCACAGAGTCATCTGTTGTACATTTTAACGTGGCTGTGGAGCTTGATTGCAGAATTGCACGGTTTTCCATAATGCAGACAGGGATGAATTGTCTGATTTTGTTGGGTCTGCCCAGTCTTTCCAGTTTGCCTTTTGTCCTTACCTGCATTTGTTACTATTCGGGGGAAGCAATTTCACCACTTGAGATTGTTCCCTGGGTCATTCCTTCATGTGCTGTTTTCTTCCAGTCTGTGGTGATCGTGCCACATTTAGTGAGATTTACATTCAAGTAGTTATATTACAAATACCAGGTTTCTATGTCATTATGTTTTTGGACTGTTTAATTTAAGGTAAATTAGAGTAGGAAGTGGGGTTCATGTCACCTGCTCTGAATCCTGTTTGACAACAAGCCCGGGTGGCTTGGGACAGTGAGACCCAAATAGTTCTACTGGGGAAGCAAGTGCCGCATAGTGACACCTGTATACAATGGCAAGAGCACCTATGCTGAGTCTGGATGGGCTGTTAGTCTCCAAATCTCACAGGGAGGTGTTTGGAATGTCAGCTTTTGTAAATGGTTATACATTAAACTGTCTATTAATTTCAAGATATATTGGAGCTGAGGGGCTAACGAAAAGATCATTAGCATTTCTTTCTGTATACGAGGTCCATGTCATAGATGTTGCCATGGAGATGAGCTTTCTGAAGTCTATAGTCGGCTTGAGTTGCAGCTTTTTCTAAGAGATCTCTGACTCTTACAGATAATGATCAGTCTAGAAGAATCTGCGAGAGTCACATTAAAGATACCAAGTTCATGAGGATTGAAGCAGAATGTAAATTCAGATCTCTTTGAAAGTTATCAGTCTCTTTGAGGATCATAACAGAATCCCTGAACCTTATCTCAGCCTACCTCACTGGTAGTGTCCAAGTTTAATTTGTGAATACGTGATTACCTTCGGGATTTTATTATCAGTCATATGTATGACATGTCCACTCCATCTGAGGTAGGCTCTGATGATGAATGCTTCAATCCCAGGCATTTCTGCTCCTTTAAGTGTCTTAGCATTGGACACTTTGTCCTCCCACTTGATGCCTTAATGTCCCAATGCATCTCATGTGGAACCTGTCCAACAGCTTAATCTGTCTGGAGCAGGTAGTCCATATCTTACAGGAAGATAGGAGGGTAGATATTAGCACAGCTTTCAACCAGCAAGTTTTGCTCCAAGCATGATACCTCCACAATCTCTTGAATAATGGGCAAATGCTGAGCTTGCTCCGGCAATTCTATTTGCCACTACACTGTTGATGCAGACAATCCTGGACATTGTTGAAGTTATCTACAACCTTCAGGGTGTGTTATTAATAGTTATAGTTGGTGGGATATAGTCATAATTTTCTAGTGGTTGGTGCATGCCTTAAGCTGATGGTGAGGCCATAGTCATCAGTTAGTATTGGAAAACAGTCCATGATCAGAGTGTGACATGAGGGCACAGTCATCAGCAAACAGCAATCCTTGTATATTATCTCTGGTACCTTATTGAGGATTTTAGTCAATACGATTTGAACATATTTCCATCTGTTCTGAATTGAATGTCTATCCCATTCAAATTTTCTTTAAATGCCCCAGAAAGCATGGTAGAATATACTGAAGAGTACAGGGGCCATGACACACCCCTGTTTCACACCACTTGTCATACCAAAGCAATCTGTGTATTCATCTCAGTCAGAGACTCTAGTAATCATCCCATCGTGAAACAGCTGTATCGGATTTAATTCCACCAAGGCATCCAAATTTGACTAAGGCTTTCCACAAATCCCCTCCTTTACCATGTCAAAGGCCTTCACCTGGTCAGTCAAGGCACAGTAGAGTCTATCTTTTTGCAGCATTTATTTTGTATTTTCTGAGGGTGAAGAGGGTGCAAGCAACTCTGTCTCTCCTGAAACCACCTTGAACTTCTGGTGATCTAATTCAATGGTGAAACAGGTTCAAGGTGCACAATGGCCTACTCCAGTTCCTGAGTTCCTACTTGGCTTACATTGTTATTGTAACAAACCGAGAAATGTCTGTTGTTGATAACCGTGGATAAATACTTCCAAGAGTTACCTCACGTTCCATTTCCTGTTAATTAACATGGATTAAAATCTCTGTAAATATACTGCACAAAGGCCTGCATACTCACTAGGTCCTGACCTAAATTTAGAATTCCTTGATAAGCTTGTAAGGGCCAGAGCCCCTGCCAATCCCAGACAAGGGTTTTGACGTAGCAGAGGGTGTGGGTCCAATAATAGGGACTCCCAATGGCTAGACTTCCTGAATCCTTGGCTGCTATTGGGATGCAGTATTTTATTGATGACAGTTTACTTGGTGAGACCTGGTAGACTGATCAGCTGTATGACGGGATCATGCTCCAACTTTGAATAGAAGAGTTAAAATTTCTTGTCACAGTTCTTTAAATCTTACCCTCTTAGAAATGGCAGATGTCTAAGGATTTTGGGAGAAGGTTGGAAGTAGTTAGGGGGAGAAACTGATAGTTAGCAGGCATGATAATTAGCAGGTATGTGACCTCAGACTTTTGTATCTTTTTCCCGAAGGAAGAAAGTGGAAGAGAGAATGTCCGGGGTGTGTGGGGTCCTTAATTATGCTGGCTGTTTTGCCGAGGCAGCGGGAAGTGTAGACAGAGTCAATGGATGGGAGGCTGGTTTGCGTGATGGATTGGGCTACATTCATGACCTTTTGTCGTTCCTTGCAGTCTTGGGCAGAGCAGGAGCCATACCAAGCTGTGATACAACCAGAAAGAAGGCTTTCTATGGTGCATCTGTAAAGGTTGGTGACAGTCATAGCTGACATGCCAAATTTCCTTAGTCTTCTGAGAAAATAGAGGCGTTGGTGGGCTTACTTACCTATAGTGTCGGCATGGGGGGACCAGGACAGGTTGTTGGTGATCTGGACACATAAATACTTGAAGCTCTCAACCCTTTCTATTTCGTCCCCATTGATGTCGACAAGGGCATGTTCTCCTTTACGCTTCCTGAAGTCAATGACAATATCCTTCATTTTGTTGACATTGAGGGGGAGATTATTGTTGCTGCACCAGTTCACCAGATTCTCTATCTCATTCCTGTACTCTATCTCGTCATTGTTTGAGATCCGACCCACTACGGTGGTGTCGTCAGCAAACTTGAAAATCGAATTGGAGAGGAATTTGGCCGCACAGTCATAGGTGTATAAGGAGTATAGTAGGGGGCTGAGAACACAGCCTTGTGGGGCACTGGTGTTGAGGATGATCGTGGAGGAGGTGTTGTTGCCTATCCTTACTGATTGTGGTCTGTGGGTTAGGAAGTTCAGGATCCAGTCGCAGACGGAGGTGCCGAGGCCCAGGCCATGGAGTTTGGAGATGTGTTTCGTGGGAATAATAGTATTGAAGGCTGAGCTGTAGTCAATAAATAGGAGTCTGACATAGGTGTCCTTGTTATCTAGGTGTTCCAGTGTTGAGTGCAGGGCCAGGGAGATGGCATCTGCTGTGGGCCTGTGGTGGCGTTAGACAAACTGTAGTGGATCCAGATAATCCGGGAGACTGGAATTGATTTGTGCCATGACTAACCTTTCGAAGCACTTCATAATGAACCCAAGTGGGCCCAAACATTCAAGTAAATCTGAGATCTTGTTGGGGCCAGTTTGACAGGACCTGGCAAGGGGGTTAGTGTGCATGTTGGACTGGGCAGAGGGGAAGGATGGATGATGGATGTGAGGAGGCAGAACTGTGAGCTTAACTCAATAGGCATAGGGTCGGGGGGGTGGGGGGGGGGGGGTGGCGCAGCCTGCCAAGAGATAAACCCCCCTCCTCCTTTAACTGGTCAGCAACATATTATGTTACCCTTGCCAGGCTGCATGTCGAGTGCCGGCCTCTCCTGCCATCCATTAAATCAAAATGGGGGCAGGATGATGCCCTTAATTAGGCATTAATTCCCCAGTTAAGAACCTGAATTGAACACCTGTGCTCCCCAACCCTCCCCCCCGCTCCACTACTTTTAAAATTGCAGCAGGGGCAGTTAGGAAAACAGCGGGCACCGAGGGCATGTGTCCAAATTTACTGATCCATCCATCTGCTTTTCTGCCTGGGAGCTGGGAAGGGGGGAGTCCTGGGTGGGTGAGCCTTGATGTTTAACCTTTGGCACATCTAGGACAGAGGGCGCGAGCAGGGCAATGGCCAATATTTATTCCAGGATGTACCCACTACGGAATTTTGACTCTAAGTAATTAGTTGCTAATATTAAAAATGATAACGTTTTAGGCTGCAGTGTGATCTATCAAACTAACAGTCAAGTAAGGATGCACCACCAGGGACAATGGATAATCAGCTTATTTCATGTGAGGAATTACAAAGGTTTCTTTTAAGTTACCAAGATTCTCCTCACTGTGCAATGAACTGACTATTTTACTATTGCACATTATTTATTCTCTTTGTCCGTAAGGGCTTTGTATTTATTTGAATCAAATAACTTATGTGTGATTTATGCATTTGTATTTAGTTTTAAAAGGATTATTGCAAGCACAGAGGGAGCTTCGGTGCTTCTCGTGTCATTTGAGCTGCTTCTCAGTTCTTTCCAGATGTGACTAACTATCTTGAAAATACTCTGAAGGGATTAAGTATTAAATTCATGAGCAACCCTGGGCCAAAATGCAGCTGTTGACAGGGCTTGTACATTTCTTGAGTCAGTGTAAGCCTAATAAATTAGAATATGCTTTCAGATTCGCTGTTAACCCTGTACAAGGGAAAAGTTATTCTAAGAGAGAAAGATGTGCATTCATATAACACCTTGCATGACCACAGGACAACATAAAGCACTACAGCCAATAGAGTACATTTGCTTTGTAGTCAGTGTTGTAATACAGTAAACACGGCAACTAGTTTGCATGCACTTAAGGTCCCACTAACACCAATATGATAATGATCAGATAATAATCTCACTTTTTGATATTGATTGAGGGATAAATATTGGCCAGGATGCCAGAGCTAACCTTCTTGCTCTTCTTTAAAATAGTCTCCTGGAACCTTTTATGTCCATCTGCTGGGACAGTTCCGGCCTCAGTTTAACATTGCTTCTAAAGCACACTCTCTCATTAATGCAATGGAGTGTAAACCTAGAGTGTTTGCTCAAGTCCCAAGAGTAGGGTTTGAAGACACAACCTTCTGACTCAGAGCTGAGAGCAATACCACTGAGCCGTGGCTGACACTAACCATTACAGCCAAAGTATCTTTCTTCAGTAAAGTAGTCAGTATTTCATACCTGAACTGTGAGATTTGTGGTTGGTAGACCTGAGTTATAATTGTTATGATTCCCATAGAGACTGATAACTTTTTTAAAAGTATGAATTCCCAGTAGGAAAGGAAAGAACCAAAGTTCAAAATGCTATTTTTAAGACTTTTACTGTAACAAACAAACTAAAATCAATATAGATCAGACATTAATTAACTGGCAACTAATACACCAAACTAAAGAAAAGGTAGTTTTGCATTATCTAATTAACACAACTGAGATACGCCTTGCAAAGCTCTCTCACTGTGCGCCACAAGCTATAACTGTAACACAACATTCTCCACTCTCTCATTTCCTTCTCTATGAACGGTATGTTTTGTCTGTATAGCGCGCAAGAAACAATACTTTTCACTGTATGTTAGTACATGTGACAAGAATAAATCAAATCAAGTCAAACATCTGGCAGGTATGCAACATTCCAAGAACAGGTCCACAGTAATTCCCAGCTCTCCAGCAGGTTCATTGCTCCATTCCACGCTCAGCTGAAACTTCTTAGAACATTGTGCTACTCAACCCTAATTTTTCAGATCCAATTTTTCCCAGCAAGCCCAACTCAAAGATTTCCTTTTCTGTGAACCTCCAAGAGCCCATCTGATCAGTGCTGCAAAGTGGTCACCCAGTCTGGGTTTGATCTCGCCAATTGAGAGGAAGCCGCATTATGAGCAGCAAATACAGTTGACTAAATCAAAAAGCAATGTAAGTAAATCGCTGCTTTACCTGAACGCCGCATGGAGTTCAACAACTTCAGACCATGAACTCTGTCTTCCATTTTGATTTTTGTTTGCCAAGTGCCAGTCCATATTTTGCTTTTGCTTTCAGACTGAGCTGACTTTCATTTTGCTATTAAAACCTACTGTGAGCTACGCATTGTTTCCTTACTACAACCATTACCACAACATTTGCCTTTTGTTCCATGACATCTTTGATATTCAATCTCTCCTACCCTTGACTTTCCCTTCTGTTCCACCTGACTGCACCACTCCCTCTGCACACCCCCTCCCCCACCACCTTTTCCTACAGCAACAAACCAATCACATTTCTACCTCATTTTAGTTCTGAAGAAGGGCCATATTGGACTCAAAATATGAACCCTGTCTCTCTCTCTCCACAGATGCTGCCAGATCTGTTGAGTTTCTCCAGCATTTTCTGTTTTTATTCCTGAGAGTTAACTCTGCTGATGCAGTCAGATCATTTTTAGATCAATTCAGACCATTTTTAGATTTGAAATTTGATTGTTTTTACCATTATCATTAATTGTAGTCATATAGCAGCCAGGCTTCTGAAAAGTAATTTATAGTACAGACTGGTAAAGGATTTTAATTCCAAAAATGTTACCTCACATGTGCAGAACATTCTTCAAAGTGCAGTTGTCATGCAAATAGGGTGGCACAATGGCACAGTGGTTAGCACTGCTGCCTCACAGTGCCAAGGACCCGTGTTCGATTCTTGCCTTGGGTGACTGTATGGAGTTTGCACATTTGTCCTGTGTCTGCGTGGGTTTCTTCCGGGTGCTCCAGCTTCCTCCCAAAGATGTACAGGTTAGGTGGAATTGCCGGGCTAAATTGCCCCTTAATGTCCTGAGATGTGTGAGTTGGGGGGATTAGCAGGGTAAACACATGGGGTTATGAGAATGGGGCCTGGGAATCTCTGTCGGAGAATTGGTGCAGACCTGTTGGGCCGATTGGCTTCCTTCTACACTGTGAAGTTGTATTCAGAAGATTTTAGTAGATAGGAAATGATAATCACCTATTAGCCGAAGAGTTAGAAATCTTCAGCTATGTTCTGAGTATTGCTGCTGGGGGTAATGATATGAGTTGTTTCTGCCTGTGTAAGTTTTTAACTTGTATTTTAAGAAACAACAAATGAGGGATTAAAACAGTCCTGTGTTCTGCTTGGCCGTGAAGTTTCCTTTGGCAAGATTTGCCAAAGCTCAGTGTAAACAGTGTAAAGAATAAGGAATTTTAAGTGCAAATTATGCTCAGCACAACTCGAGTTATTGCAATGTTTTGCATTAGCTTAAAAAACATTACAATGGGGAAGCTGGTCCATAAAATTGGCTACACCCCAGATCTAATTAATCACCATTGTGAGTTTCCACTAATTACACACATCTACAGGCCTTTAAGGAAGCTCTTAAAATTAACCTGTTTCTTTTGGGTACAAAGAAACTAATAGGAATGTTTTAAAAGCTTATGAATGGAACTTTAATTTACATTCCTGGGAAGCTGATTATTGTATCCCAATATAACCAGCAAATAGTTCTGTATTGTTTTTTAATCCTGTTACTTAAAATCAGATAGCTTGACACTGGGAGGAATCATGGACAGGAGTTTTTGCCAGTAGTTCAAGAGCCGGTGAGACCTTCACATTGCCTCTTTTTTGGGAAGGCCCACTGCATCTTTTGCTACTCGAGCACTTAACAAGCCAGTGGCGGCCCTTACCCCGGAATCACAATCCCAGGGGTGGAAGTCCCGCTTGCTGAGAAGTGCTGGCCAATCAGACACCAGGGCCGGAATCTTATGGCCATTCATGCCGGCGGGATTTTCCCATCCCGCTGCAGTGAATGGAGATTTGACTGGGCGCCAAATTCTCCAACCTCGCTGCAGTGGGTGTGAATGGCTGGTAAGATCGCGCCCGAGGAGTTCTTCTTTACTCAACAGTACCACTTGGGGTGGGGTGGAGGGGGAGTATCTGAGGGGGGGGGGGGGGGGGGGGAGGTATGCGGTCTGTTGCTGCTGGTACTACACCAGCCTGAGGTCTGGGATCGAGGAGAGACCCAGGCAGAGGTGAGTGATATTGGAAGAGGAGGGGTGATGGGATGCTGGCCACACCAGGGGAAGGGGAGGGAGGGCCATTAGCAGAAAGAAAGTGGATTGGCCCTTTGCGCGCCCTCCTTCTTTCCAATGCCAAGTCGCTCAATTGAATTCTCAGTACCTTTGAACGAAGGACCCCCCCCCCCCCTCTGAAGCCCACAAGCAATCACACCGGGACTTGGTTGTCATGTTTTATGCAAGTCCTGCCCACCACTGTGTCAGTAGTGGAAGCCCTTTCAGTGGGTGTCACTTGGCAGTGGAGCAGAAAGGCCAATCATGGATGTTCCCACCCTTGGTGCAGTGGGAATATGGAGGGGTCCCTGCCTGTCAGCCTGATTAAATGCCCTCCCACCCCCAACCCCACCACCAAACTCAGGACAGGACTCATGATACTGCCCCCTGCGATTAAAAATCCTTACCTTTTGTGAAATACTATTTTCAGCTTTATCCATCAAACCACAGGAAATTCTTCTTCAGTTCTCTGCCTGAAGGCAGATCTGACTCTTGGAATCCACCCCCACTAGAATGTGGATTGAACTCCATGCTGTTGGCGCCAGTATGATCCACATTAGCCATCCAGCCACTGGCCCCAAGGCGTCTAACACTTTTGCACACATGTTGTTGCCTGGAACTGATGGTAAAGGCTTGAATTCTTTTCCATCACGGATTTATAAGGACATTACCAAGACTGGAAAGTTTGAATTATAAGGGGAAGCTGGATAAGCTGAGATTTTCTTCTCTGGAGTGTAGGAGAATGAGGGGTGACCTTATAGAGGTTTATAAAATCATGAGGGGCATAGATAAGGTGAATAGTCAAGGTCTTCTCCTCAGGGTAGGGGAGTCCAAAACTAGAAGGCTTAGGTTTAAGATGAGAGGGGAAAGATTTAAAAGGGACCTAAGGGGCAACTTTTCCACACAGAGGGTGGTGCGTATATGGAATGAGCTACCAGAGGAGGTGGTAGAGGTGGGTACAATTACAACATTTAAAAGACATTTGGACAGGTACATAGATAGGAAAGGTTTAGAGGGTTATGAGCCAAATGCAGGCAAATGGGAATAGTTCAGTTTAGGAAACCTGGATGGCATGGACGAGTTGGGCCGAAGAGCTATATACCTCTACGACAATGGCTGACCAGGAATTTCTCCTGTTCTTATTAATGTGTGTTGGAAGAATGGAAGAAACACAAACAGATCAGCCATGGTCTTATTGCACCAAGTTAAAATCTAACAGGTTTATTTGGAATCACGAACTTTCGGAGCACTGCTCCTTCATCAGGTAAGTCAGGTGAGCAGCGCTCCAAAAGCTCGTGATTCCAAATAAACCTGTTAGACTTTAACCTGGTGTTGTGAGACTTCTTACTGTGCCCACCCCAGTCCAATGCTGGCATCTCCACACCATGAACTTATTGAATATCGGAGCAGACAACAACATGTGTGTAAAAATGTTAGACGCCTTTTGGGGCTAGTGGCTGGATGGCTAATGTGGATCGTACTGGTGCCAACAGCATGGAGTTCAATCCACATTCCACTGCTCCTATTTTGTGTGTTTGAATTTCAGTTTGTTTGGTCACATTATAAATGCATCTTCATTGACCATCAAGTCCTGGAGTGGGGCTTGAAACCCAGACCTTCTGGCTCAAAGGCATGGATACTACTATTGCACCAGTAGATCTTCCTGACGTGTGTCAAAAAATATTTTTAAAGCAATTCAAAACAATATGCTACATCTTAACAGATTTGACATCGAATGAAATGTAAGCCAGTTAAAATGGAAACTCTGGTGAAAATACATTTCTCAAAACTGGTGTAATCTTAGGTGCAATTTTCACACAGATCATTGAATACACCCAAAGTGTGTATACTACCCCTACTATGTTTGCAGTTTGACCTAAATATTTTCATTAAAAGTATAGTGGAGAGAATGAATGTTAAATATAGACACTCTACATCATCATCGATACAAGATCTCTTGATAACAGAGTATGCTGAGAGATAGTTCTATGTGAAGCCTCATGCTAAACCTTGAAGTGTACTCAGTTAGCAGAATGTTCAGTAAAAGGTGATGCTTACCAAAAGCTTTGCCTCCAACAGCCTCTATCAGTCCAGACCGAGGACAACCTCATCTAAAACTCACAGAAAAGCAACATTCCCACTACAAGGACAAGAACAATGTGTATTGAATGACTGAATATCCGCAATATGTACATTAATGCTGAATATCTGCACCATGTACTTTAATATGGAATATACACACCATGTACTTTAATACTGAATATCTGCACCATGAACATTAATACTGAATATCCACACCATGTACTTTAATACTGAATATCCTCACCATGTACTTTAATACTGAATATCCTTATCATGTACTTTAATACTGAATATCCACACCATGTACTTTAATACTGAATATCCACACCATGTACTTTAATACTGAATATCTTCACCATGTACTTTAATACTGAATATCCACACCATGTACTTTAATACTGAATATCCACACCATGTACTTTAATACTGAATATCCACACCATGTACTTTAATACTGAATATCTTCACCATGTACTTTAATACTGAATATCTGCACCATGTACTTTAATACTGAATATCCGCACCATGTACTTTAATACTGAATATCTGCACCATGTACTTTAATATGGAATATACGCAGCATGTACTTTAATACTGAATATCTTCACCATGTACTTTAATACTGAATATCCACACCATGTACTTTAATACTGAATATCTGCACCATGTACTTTAATACTGAATATCCACACCATGTACTTTAATACAGAATATCCACACCATGTACTTTAATACTGAATATCTTCACCATGTACTTTAATACTGAATATCCACACCATGTACTTTAATACTGAATATCCACACCATGTACTTTAATACTGAATATCCACACCATGTACTTTAATACTGAATATCCACACCATGTACTTTAATACTGAATATCTTCACCATGTACTTTAATACTGAATATCTGCACCATGTACTTTAATACTGAATATCCGCACCATGTACTTTAATACTGAATATCCGCACCATGTACATTAATACTGAATATCTGCACCATGTACTTTAATATGGAATATACGCACCATGTACTTTAATACTGAATATCTTCACCATGTACTTTAATACTGAATATCCACACCATGTACTTTAATACTGAATATCTGCACCATGTACTTTAATACTGAATATCCACACCATGTACTTTAATACAGAATATCCACACCATGTACTTTAATACTGAATATCTTCACCATGTACTTTAATACTGAATATCCACACCATGTACTTTAATACTGAATATCCACACCATGTACTTTAATACTGAATATCCACACCATGTACTTTAATACTGAATATCTTCACCATGTACTTTAATACTGAATATCTGCACCATGTACTTTAATACTGAATATCCGCACCATGTACTTTAATACTGAATATCCGCACCATGTACATTAATACTGAATATCTGCACCATGTACTTTAATATGGAATGTACGCACCATGTACTTTAATACTGAATATCTTCACCATGTACTTTAATACTGAATATCCGCACCATGTACTTTAATACTGAATATCTGCACCATGTACTTTAATACTGAATATCCACACCATGTACTTTAATACTGAATATCCTCACCAGGTACTTTAATACTGAATATCCACACCATGTACTTTAATACTGAATATCCTCACCATGTACTTTAATATGGAATGTACGCACCATGTACTTTAATACTGAATATCTTCACCATGTACTTTAATACTGAATATCCGCACCATGTACTTTAATACTGAATATCTGCACCATGTACTTTAATACTGAATATCCACACCATGTACTTTAATACTGAATATCCGCACCATGTACTTTAATACTGAATATCTGCACCATGTACTTTAATACTGAATATCCACACCATGTACTTTAATACTGAATATCCTCACCATGTACTTTAATACTGAATATCCACACCATGTACTTTAATACTGAATATCCTCACCATGTACTTTAATACTGAATATCCTCACCATGTACTTTAATACTGAATATCCTCACCATGTACTTTAATACTGAATATCCACACCATGTACTTTAATACTGAATATCCTCACCATGTACTTTAATACTGAATATCCTCACCATGTACTTTAATACTGAATATCCTCACCATGTACTTTAATACTGAATATCCTCACCATGTACTTTAATACTGAATATCCTCACCATGTACTTTAATACTGAATATCCTCACCATGTACTTTAATACTGAATATCCTCACCATGTACATTAATACTGAATATCCACACCATGTACTTTAATACTGAATATCCTCACCATGTACTTTAATACTGAATATCCACACCATGTACTTTAATACTGAATATCCTCACCATGTACTTTAATACTGAATATCCTCACCATGTACTTTAATATTGAATATCCTCATCATGTACTTTAATACTGAATATCCTCACCATGTACTTTAATACTGAATATCCTCACCATGTACTTTAATACTGAATATCTTCACCATGTACTTTAATACTGAATATCTTCACCATGTACTTTAATACTGAATATCCGCACCATGTACTTTAATACTGAATATCTTCACCATGTACTTTAATACTGAATATCTTCACCATGTACTTTAATACTGAATATCCGCACCATGTACTTTAATACTGAATATCCGCACCATGTACTTTAATACTGAATATCCGCACCATGGAGTTCAACACTGAATATCCGCACCATGGAGTTCAACACTGAATATCCTCACCATGTACTTTAATATTGAATATCTGCACCATGTACTTTAATACTGAATATCATAGAACATAGAACATTACAGCGCAGTACAGGCCCTTCGGCCCTCGATGTTGCGCCGACCAGTGGAACCAATCTAAAGTCCATCTAATCTACACTATTCCAATATCGCCCATATGTTTATCCTATGACCATTTAAATGCCCTTAATGTTGGCGAGTCTACTACTGCTGCAGGCAGGGGATTCCATGCCCTTACTACTCTCTGAGTGAAGAACCTACCTCTGACATCTGTCCTATATCTCTCACCCCTCAATTTAAAGCTATGTCCCCTCGTGCTAGCTATCACCATCCGAGGAAAAAGGCTCTCACTATCCACCCTATCTAATCCTCTGATCATCTTGTATGCCTCTATTAAGTCACGTCTTAACCTTCTTCTCTCCAACGAAAACAACCTCAAGTCCCTCAGCCTTTCCTCATAAGACCTTCCCACCATACCAGGCAACATCCTAGTAAATCTCCTCTGCACCCTTTCCAATGCTTCCACATCCTTCCTATAATGCGGTGACCAGAACTGTACGCAATACTCCAAGTGCGGCCGCACCAGAGTTTTGTGCAGCTGCAACATGACCTCCTGGCTCCGAAACTCAATCGCTCTACCAATAAAAGCTAACACTCCGTACGCCTTCTTAACAACCCTATCAACCTGGGTGCCAACTTTCAGGGATCTATGCACATGGACACCGAGATCTCTCTGTTCATCCACGCTACCAAGTATCTTACCATTAGCCCAGTACTCTGTAATCCTGTTATTCCTTCCAAAGTGAATCACCTCACACTTTTCTGCATTGAACTCCATTTGCCACCTCTCAGCCCAGCTCTGCAACTTATCTATGTCCCTCTGTAACCTGCAACAATCTTCCGCACTGTCCACAACTCCACCGACTTTAGTGTCATCCACAAATTTACTAACCCATCCTTCTACGCCCTCATCCAAGTCATTTATAAAAATGACAAACAGCAGTGGCCCCAAAACAGATCCTTGCGGTACACCACTGGTAACTGAACTCCAGGATGAACATTTCCCATCAACCACCACCCTCTGTTTTCTTACAACTAGCCAATTCCTGATCCAAACCGCTAAAGTACCCTCAATCCCATGCGTCCATATTTTCTGCAATAGCTTACCGTGGGGAACCTTATCAAACACTTTACTGAAATCCATATACACTACATCAACTGCTTTACCCTTATCCACCACGTTGGTCACCTTCTCAAAGAACTCAATAAGGTTTGTGGGGCACAACCTACCCTTCACAAAACTGTGTTGACTATCCCTAATCAAATTATTCCTTTCTAGATGATTATATATCCTATCTCTTATAATCCCATCCAAATCTTTGCCCACAATAGAAGTAAGGGTCACTGGTCTATAATTACCAGGGTTGTCTCTGCTCCCCTTCTTGAACAAGGGGACAACATTTGCTATCCTCCAGTCTTCTGGCACTATTCCTGTAGACAATGACGACATAAAGATCAAAGCCAAAGGCTCTGCAAACTCCTCCCCAGCCTCCCAGAGAATCCTAGGATAAATCCCATCCGGCTCAAGGGACTTATCTATTTTCACACTTTCCAGAATTGCTAACACCTCCTCCTTATTAACCTCAATCCTGTCTAGTCCAATAGCCTGTATCTCAGTATTCTCCTCGACAACATTGTCTTTTTCCTGCATGAATACTGACGAAAAATATTCATTTAGCGCCTCTCCTATCTCTTCAGACTCCACGCACAACTTCCCACTACTGTCCTTAACTGGCCCTAGTCTTACCCTAGTCATTCTTTTATTCCTGACATACTTATAGAAAGCTTTAGGTTTTCCTTGATCCTACCTGCCAAAGACTTCTCATGTCCCCTCCTGGCTCTTCTTAACTCTCTCTTTAGGTCCTTCCTGGCTAACTTGTAACTCTCAAGCGCCCTAACTGAGCCTTCATGTCTCATCTTTACATAAGTCTCCTTCTTCCTCTTCACAAGAGATTCAACTTCTTCAGTAAACCACGGTTCCCTCGCTCGACCACTTCCTCCCTGCCTGACAGGTACATACTTATCAAGGACACGCAGTAGCAGAGTTGAATATGGTTGCCATCACAAAGGAGAAAGTGCTAGAGAAACTAAAAGGTCTGAAAATTGATAAATCTCCGGGCCCAGATGGGCTACATCCTAGAGTTCTAAAGGAGATAGCTGAAGAAATAGTGGAGGCGTTAGTTATGATCTTTCAAAAGTCACTGGAGTCAGGGAAAGTCCCAGAGGATTGGAAAATCGCTGTTGTAACCCCACTGTTCAAGAAGGGAACAAGAAAAAAGATGGAAAATTATAGGCCAATTAGCCTAACCTCAGTTGTTGGCAAAATTCTAGAATCCATCGTTAAGGATGAGATTTCTAAATTCTTGGAAGTGCAGGGTCGGATTAAGACAAGTCAGCATGGATTTAGTAAGGGGAGGTCGTGCCTGACAAACCTGTTAGAGTTCTTTGAAGAGATAACAAATAGGTTAGACCAAGGAGAGCCAATGGATGTTATCTATCTTGACTTCCAAAAGGCCTTTGACAAGGTGCCTCACGGGAGACTGCTGAGTAAAATAAGGGCCCATGGTATTCGAGGCAAGGTACTAACATGGATTGACGATTGGCTGTCAGACAGAAGGCAGAGAGTTGGGATAAAAGGTTCTTTCTCAGAATGGCAACCGGTGACAAGTGGTGTCCCGCAGGGTTCAGTGTTGGGGCCACAGCTGTTCTCTTTATATATTAACGATCTAGATGACGGGACTGGGAGCATTCTGGCCAAGTTTGCCGATGATACAAAGATAGGTGGAGGGGCAGGTAGTATTGAGGGGGTGGGGAGGCTGCAGAAAGATTTAGACAGTTTAGGAGAGTGGTCCAAGAAGTGGCTGATGAAATTCAACGTGGGCAAGTGCGAGGTCGTACACTTTGGAAAAAAGAATAGAGGCATGGACTATTTTCTAAACGGTGACAAAATTCATAATGCTAAAGTGCAAAGGGACTTGGGAGTCCTAGTCCAGGATTCTCTAAAGGTAAACTTGCAGGTTGAGTTCGTAATTAGGAAAGCAAATGTAATGTTGTCATTTATCTCAAGAGGCTTGGAATACAAAAGCAGGGATGTACTTCTGAGGCTTTATAAAGCACTGGTTAGGCCCCATTTGGAGTACTGTGAGCAATTTTGGGCCCCACACCTCAGGAAGGACATACTGGCACTGGAGCGGGTCCAGCGGAGATTCACACGGATGATCCCAGGAATGGTAGGCCTGACATACGATGAACGTCTGAGGATCGTGGGATTATATTCATTGGAGTTTAGGAGGTTGAGGGGAGATCTGATAGAAACTTACAAGATAATGAACGGCTTAGATAGGATGGACGTAGGGAAGTTGTTTCCATTAACAGGGGAGACTAGGACGCGGGGGCACAGCCTTAGAATAAAAGGGAGTCACTTTAGAACAGAGATGAGGAGAAATTTCTTCAGCCAGAGAGTGGTGGGTCTGTGGAATTCATTGCCACAGAGGGCTGTGGAGGCCGAGACGTTGAGCGTCTTCAAGACAGAAATTGATAAATTCTTGATTTCTCGAGGAATTAAGGGCTATGGGGAGAGAGCGGGTAAATGGAGTTGAAATCAACCATGATTGAATGGTGGAGTGGACTCGATGGGCCGAATGGCCTTACTTCCGCTCCTATGTCTTATGGTCTTATGGTCTTATGGTCTTGAACAAGCTCCACGTTTCAATTGTGCCCATCCCCTGCAGTTTCCTTCCCCAACCTATGCATCCTAAATCTCACCTAATCGCATCATAATTTCCTTTCCCCCAACTATAGCTCTTTCCCTTCGGTATATACCTATCCCTTTCCATCGCTAAAGTAAATGTAACCGAATGTGGTCACTATCACCAAAGTGCTCACCTACCTCCAAATCTAACACCTGGTCTGGTTCATTACCCAGTACCAAATCCACTGATGGCCTCGCCTCTTGTTGGCCTATCGACATACTGTGTCAGGAAACCCTCCTGCACACATTGGACAAAAACTGACCCCTCTAAAGTACTCGAACTATAGTTTTTCCAGTCAATATTTGTAATTTAATACTGAATATCCTCACCATGTACATTAATACTGGATATTTATGGTGTTATGAAAAATAGCTCACAGTGTAATGTATCCTGGTTAAAGAATTTCTAGTGTCTGACCGGGCACACCTTCCTCTCTCTGTTCTACTTATTTTATCCGCTGTACTAATGTTCAACAAGTTTTATTCATTTTCTGAGGTGTTGCAATTCCTTCTGGCTACTGCACTAAGATAATCCAGTAAACACGTTTGACATGTGTAGTTCGGTTTGTACGGTGAGAAATGCTTCCTATATCTTTAGAATGGCTGTCTATATTTATTCACCTTCTACTTCGTTAATCACTTTTCTAATTTTCTTCAGGACTGATACTCTCTTCCAGACTTCCCTCCAGGCTTGTTGGGTGGCCAGCAGTGTATTTATCATGGACAAAATTACCTCCATTATAGGTTGTCCCCTCTGCTTGCTGTTTGGTTGCCTCTTTCTATTAGTCTCATATCGTTAGACTGTGCAATCACCTGCACAGTTTCATTTGTAAACTGGGCTTTCAGCCTTCTGTCCATTTACTCCAGAATTTGTATACTCCACACAGCATTAGTGCACTGTGCACTCTTTATGCCACTGAATAGGCTGTTTAGCTGCTTCGGAACAATATTGCAAATTCAGGAAAAGACAAAAGGTAAATCTTGTGCATTCGTGGCATTATGTTAAAAATGCTTGGAAACAAATTGAAATGCATTGGCTATTGGCATAGGGAAAAATCCCCTTCCTTTCAAACTAAACATCAACAGACATTTTCCATAAAACGTCGTATGGTTTTTGACAAGGATTGTACGTTAGCTCTTAGGAGTCATTAACCTTTCAGAAATTGAGCCGTGTGTATATGTAACCTCTAAGCCTCATCGGCAATAACATGCAAAAAATATAGCAAGAGTGCAGGGTCAACCAGCAAAAAAGAATCACAATCTGCTTTGAGAAACTTGGCGTGATAAGTTCCTGATCCCAATCTAACTCCCGGTGATGGGGGATGGGGTGGCGGGAGGGCACAGGGATGCACAGAAGTACAAAGATTTCACACGGGGGCAGGAGGGGAATGTCTGCCCACAGACAAACACATTCCTTACATTTTGAGGCCGGATGGATGACCTTGTTTAAGTGCCACCAGCAGACTTTCAAAATCAGCAGTAAGTGGTGTAAAATCATGAATCCCCGAGGCTAGTTGTCCCCCGGCATGGAGGAGGTAGAAGGATTTTCTTTGGGAGTTGCTCTGCCTTCAGGATTATAGGTTCGAAGTGAGTGGAGATTTGATGACAGGTTTCTTTGTGGGCCCAGAGAACACACATTGTCCGCTTGGGATTCTTATGGCCCTGATGTTAGTCTTCACCTGCTGGGAACATGACAGCAGCTTGCCAATTCAGATCATCAATTAACATTAGAATCAGATCCCATTTGTGTTATTGGGACCCACAATATATTTATAAAGAAGAAAGACGAAGCCTGTCTACTTTGCATGGGTTTTCTCGCTACCTGCTTAGTGAAGCAGGTTAAAATTCAGAATGGTGAGGTGCTGGTGCTTTTCCAGCAGGTAAACAGTTTGTGTGATTTTACCTGTCCACATGTTTATTTTCCACTGAGTGGGTAGGGTTAAAATTGCTCCTGTAATAGATTACCTGGCCACCTGGAAATTGTTGTATATACTGGAAGCACTTAGAATCATAGAATCACTACAGAAGGAGGCCATTGAGCCCATCGAGTCTGCACCGACAACAATCCTACTCAGACCCTATCCCTGCAACCCCATATATTTACCCTACTAATACACCCAACACTAATGGACAATTTATCATGGCCAATCCACCTAACCCGCACGTCTTTAGACTGTGGGAAGGAGCCAGAGCACCCGGAGGAAATCCACACAGACACAGGAGAATGTGCAAACTCCACACAGACAGTGACCCAAGCCAGGAATCGAACCCAAGTCCCTGACGCTGTGGGGCAGCAGTGCTAACCACTGTGTCACTGAGCCGTCCCTGGGGAGGGCAAAATAATAAACAAAGTATTAAAGTTTTTTTTCCATCCATTCATGGAATGTGAGTTTCACTGGCTAGGGCAGCATTTATTGCCCATCCCTACTTGTCCATGAGAAGGTGGTGGTGGCCTTCTTGAATCGCTGTAGCCTATGTGATATAAGTTAGCGCACAGTGCTGTTAGGAAGGGTGTGAACTGATGAATTAGGTGCAGGAGTAGGCCGCTCGGCACCTCGAGCCTGTTCCATCATTCAATAAGATCATGGCTGATCTGAATATAACGGCAACTCCACATTCCAGCCTATCCATAATAACATTTCACCTCCTTGCTTATCCAGAATCTATCCAGCTCTGCCTTAAAAACATTCAAAGACTCTGCTTCCTCTGGCTTTTGGGGAAGAGAGTTTCAAAGACTCACAACAGCCCTCTGAGAGAAAAAAAAACCCTCCTCATCTCTGACTTAAATGAGTGACAAGATTTTGACCCAGTGACAGTAAAGGAATGACAATCTAGTTTTAATCTAGTTCCAATCTAGTTTTAAGTCAGGATGATATGTGACTTGGAGGGGAACTTCCACGTGATAGTGTTCCCAGATATCTGCTGGCTTAGTCAGTCTAGATAGAGGTCACAGGTTTGGAAGGGGGTGTCTTAGGGGCTTTGGTGAGTTGCTGCAGTGCATCTTGAAGATGGTACACAATGCTGTTATTATGCATCAGAGGTGGAGGGAATAACTGTTGAAGGTGGTGGATGGGATGCCAATCAAGTGGCTGCTTTGTCTTGGATGGTGTTGACCTTTATGAGTGGTGTTGGAGATGCACTTATCCTCCCAACTTGTGCCTTGTAGATGATGGACAAGCTTTGGGGACTCAGGAGGCGAATTACTCTCCACATAATCCCCAGCCTCTGACCTGCTCTAGTAGCCATAGTATTTATATGGCTAATCCAGTTCAGTTTCTAGTCAATGATCATCTCCAGAATGTTGAGAGTGAGAGATTTAATGATGGTAATGCCATAGAATGTCAAGGGGCAACGGTTAGATCGTCTCTTATTGAAGATGGTCATTGCCTGGCACTTGTGTGGGTGATGTTACCACCTATCAGCCCAACTCTGGATAATGTCCAGGCCTTGTTGCACTTGGACATGGACTGCTTCAATATCTGAGGAATTGTAAATTTTACTGAACATTGTGCAATCATCAGCAAACATCCCTACTTCTGACCTTATAATGGAGGGAAGGTCGTTGGTGAAGCAGCTGAAGATGGTTGGGCCTGAGGAATTCCTGCAGCGATCTCCCGGGCCTGAGGTCATTGACTCCGACAACCACAACCATCTTCCTTTGTGCCAGGTATGACGCAGAGATTTCCCCCTGATTCTCATTGATTTCAGTTTTGCTAGGGCTCCTTGATACTGCACTCAGTCTCGATTTCAAGGGCAATTACTCTCATTTCACCTCTTGAGTTTAGCTCTTTTATCCATTTTTGGACTAAAGTTATAATGAGGTCAGGAGCTGAGTGGTCCTGACAGAACCCAAACTGAGTGCCATTGAGCAGGTTATTGCTGAGGAGTGTTGCTTGATAGCACAGTCGATGACATTTTCTGTCGCTTTGCTGATGACTGAGAGGAGTCTGATGGAGTGGTAATTTGTCAGGTTGGATTTGTTCTGCTTTTTCTGGACAGGACATACCCAGGCAACTTTCCATGTTGTTGAGTCGTTGTTGATTTGGTAGCTCTACCGAAACAGCTTGGCTAAGGGTGCAGCTATTTCTGGGGCACAAGTCTTCAATATTATCGCACAATAATGTCAGGGCCCACAACCTTTGTGGTATCCAAGCCTTTAGCTTGGGCACACAGGTTGGCACTGCTGCCTCACAGCACCAGGGACCTGGGTTCAATTGCGGCCTCGGGTCACTGTCTGTGTGGCGTTTGCACATTTTCCCCATGTCTGCGTGGGTTTCCTCCGGGTGCTCCGGTTTTCTCCCACATTCCAAAGATGTGCGAGTTAGGTTGATTGGCCATACTAAATTGACCATAGCCTCAGGGGGATTAGCGGGGTAAACATGTGGGGTTATGGGAATAAGGCCTGGGTAGGATTATAGTTGGTGCAGACTCGATGAGCTGAATGGCCTCTTTCTGCACTGTAGGGATTCTATGAAATGTAGCCAATTTTTGTTATCAATTTAGCCACTTTTGTGGAGTGAATTGAACTGGTTGAAGACTGGCATCTCTGATGCTGGGACCTCTGGAGGAGGCTGGAATGGATCATCCACTCGGCACCTTTTGCTGCAGATTGCAGCAAACGCTTCAGCCTGATCTTTTGCACTGATGTTCTAGCTCCTCCACCATTGATGATGGGGATATTTGTGGATTCTCCTCCTCTGGTGAATTATTTAATTGTCCAACACCATTCGGAGCTGGATGTGGCAGGACTGCAGAGCTTAGATCTGATCCATTAGTTCTGGGATTGCTTAGCTCTGTCTACTGCATGCTGCTTCCGCTGTTTGGCCTGCATTGTAGCTCCACCTTGGGCAGAATATTTTCAAAATTAGGCAGAATGGTGCAGCGGGTGGGAAATGTGGCAAAGAAGCTACCAGCCCCTCTGTATTGTTCAGCACATTACCAATAGTGCGTGTCTCATGAATCACACTGTCGCAACTTAGTTTTTAAAAGATGGGAGGGTGCCCTGATACAAAATATTAAACTTAGGACACTCCTACACCAGAACATCCACCTCCCAAGGAACCCCTTTCATACCCCTAATGGAACTCCCCCCACATGGAACCCCCCACCCTCACCCCCACAAGGATCTCTACCTGCTCCTCCACGGAGCAACCCTTCCCACCACAGAACACCCCCCCACCTACCAACCCCCCCCCCCCCCCACCACAAAATACATCTCTGCCGCAGAATGCCCTCCCCCCCACCTTCCATAGAACACCTCCCCCCCCCCACTCCCATGGAACACCCATTATCCATCCACACAACACCACCCCAAGGAACATGACCCCTGACACTGCCCGAGCCAGGGCCAGGGGACAGTACCAGGATACTGCCGGGGGCTGTTCCACCGTACAATGCTAATGGACAGTGCCAAGATGCTGTCTGGGATTCCCATTATGTCATTGATGGTGGGAGTGGAGAATGAGAATGGGAATCCCTGCTGTTGTCAACCACATTTTGGGACCCCTGTGCAATTTCCCATTCCTGCTGCCATTTCCAGCCCCTGAAAACCAGAGCACAGAATCCGCCCATTTTTAGTAATGCCTGGTGTTTCTCCTGGAATGCCTTTCTGCACTCTTCATTGAATAAGGGTTGATCCCTGGCTCAATGAACAATAGAGTGGGGGATATTTTGGGCCGTGAGGTTACAAATTGTGGTTATGTGCTGCTCTGCTGCAGCTGATGGCCCTCAGTGCCTCATGGATGCCCAGTTTTGAGTTGTTGTTCTGTTCAAAATCTATCCCATTTATTGCACAACACACCGGGAGGGTAACCTCAATGTGAAGATAGAACTTGGTCTCCACAAGACTGTGCAGTCACTCCTACCAATATTGTCACAGACAGGTGTAACAGGTAGACTGGTGTAGGATAAAATTAAATATATTTTTCCCTCCTGTTGTTTCCCTCACCACCTGCTGAAGATCCTGTCGCGCAGACTCCAGAACTCGGCCAGCTCACTCAGTCAGCAATGATACTGAGCCACTCTTGGTGATGGACATTGAAGTCTGCCACCAAGTGTACATTCGGTGCCCTAGTCACCCTCAGTCCTTTCTCCAAGTGTTGTTCAACATGGAGCAGTACCGATTCATCAGCTGACCGTTGGGGGTTGGGCGGGGAGGTGGGAGTGGAGAAGGTGTTGAGGGTGGGATGCAGAAGGTGGTAGTTAGCAGGAGGTTTCCTTACTTATGTTTGATCTAATACCATGAGTCTTCATTTGATGTTGGGGACTCCCAGGGCTTCTCCCTCCCGGGGTTTTGTGCACAGTTTTGGTCCCCGTATTTGAGGAAAGATGTAGTGGCATTGGAAGAAGTCCAGAGAAGGTTCACTAGATTGATTCCAGAGATGAGGGGTTTGTCATATGAAGAGAGATTGAACAGTTTAGGACTATATTCTCTGGACCTTAGAAGAATGAGGGGAGATCAAATTGAGGTATTCAAGATGATAAAAGGTATGGATAAAGTCGATGTGGAGCGAATGCCTCCATTGGTGGGATATTCTAGGATGAGAGGTCATAGCCTGAAAGGTTGTGGGAAGAAGGCAGGAAAATGGGGATAAGGAGCATATCAGCCATGATCAAATGGCGGAGTAGACGCGATGGGCCGAATGGCCCAATTCTGCTCCTATATCTTATGAACTTATGAACTCCTGACATTAAACTGCCATGCTGCCATCTCTGGTGGTGGTGTCTGGAGCATTGCCTGTGATGTATGATTCAGTAATTAGAATTATGTCAGACAGTTGCTTGACTGTGGACCAACTCTCCCAATTTTGGCACCACCCAGGAGTTGGTAAGGACAACTTTGCAGGATCGGGTGTCATTCCCAGTGCTTAGATCGATGCCAAGTAGTCGGTTTGGTTTCATTCCTTTTAGGCTTCATAGCGGTTCTCCTTCTCTAAAGGGGCATTAATAAACCAGATGGGTTTTTAACAGGTTTCGTCATCACCATTAGGTTAAATGAATTTAAATTCCATCAGTTACCATGGTGGGACTCAAATACATGTCCCTCAGAGTATAACTTGGATTATTTGTCCAGTGACATTACTACCATATCACTGCCTCTCCTTAGAAACAATGGCTTGTAGAAACTATGGATTCCGAGCCCTAAAAGTTAGAGCACAAATATTATTCAGATTCCTCTTCAACCCCCCTCCCCCCATCAGAACTTATCAGTGCTCATTTTACATTGGTTCAGTTTGATTTAAGGTTTGTTCATTCCTACTTTATACAACCGTTGAATTGTTAAATACAAAGTCAGTCCACATTCATTTTTCATCTGTATAATTACTCCACTATTTATGTGAAATGATTTCTTTTATCCACCACTGTGTTCAAAATGTTATTTATCTCACAAGTCTAAATAGCTTCAGTGGGTTTGTCTAGTCTGAAGTGGAGTTCAGGAAAGCTGCAGGAATCAAACACATAAATCTAACAGTGTAATGATGCAGTAATTAACAATGCTCGATTCCCACAGCTATTGTTCTCGGTCCAAGTTATGAAGGAGACCACCAAGGAAACTGAGCTTTTCTTTAATGAATCCCAAGCTTTACAGGCCTGCCAAAGGAGGTGCTTAAACTGAGGTACTATGAGAAACTGATCCTTTGTCCTTTCATGTTGATTGTACCTCCTACTTGATTGAAGTATATGGCATTCTGAGTTGTCTTGGTAGGATGGACATGGAAAGGATGGTTTCCTCTTGTGGGCGAGTCCCAAGCTGGGGGGGGCACTCTTATGGAATTTGGGGTCGATCTTTTGGGACAGAGATAAGAGGAAATTATTTTGCTCAGGGGGTTGTGTGACTTTGGAACTCTTTGCCTCAGAAGATAGTGGAGGTGGGGGTCATTAAATATTTTTAAGGTCGAGCTAGATTGATTATTAAGTAAGCAAAATGCTTTGGATGCTGGAATCTGAAACAAGAACAGAGGATCCCAAAGAGAAAATGCTGGAAAATCTTAGCAGGTCTAGAAGCGTCTGTAAGGAGAGAAAAGAGCCGACGTTTCGAGTCCAGATGACCCTTTGTCAAAACTAAAAGGCATAGAAAGTGGGAGATATTTATACTGCAGGGTGAGGGAATGAAAGATGAGTATTGGCCACAGAAACCTGTTGGATTCAAAGCACAAACAGATCAGCCATGATCTTATCGAATGTTGCAGAAAGCTCAATGGGGCCGAATGGCATACCACTGTTCCTATTTTATATGCTCGAACCCTAAGTGGCTGGGAATCAGAACAGTAGGTCAGCAAGTGTAGAGACTGAGGGTGAGCATGGGACCAAGGCCAGGCTAGCTAAGATGAAGATCAGGCTGAGGGAGGTCAAACTCTGGGCTTGGGGGTCTGGAATGCATCTGCTTCAATGCAAGGAGTATAACAGGTAAGACAGATGCCTTGATTCATGTGCGGAACTTGGATGTGGCTGCGGTAACGGAGACTTGGTTAAAAGAGGAACAGGACTGGCAGCTAAATGTTCCAGGATATAGGTGTTTTAGGCCAGACAGAAGGGAAGGCAAAAGAGGTGGGGGAGTTGCAATACTGGTTAGGGAACATATTACAGCTGTGATGTGGAGATGCCGACGTTGGACTGGGGTGGGCACAGTAAGAAGTCGCACAATACCAGGTTAAAGTCCAACAGGTTTATTTGGTATCACAAACACCTGATGAAGGAACAGCGCTCATGAAACCTGTTGGACTTTAACGTAGTGTTGTGAGACTTCTTACTATTACAGCTGTACAGAGGGAGGACACCTTGGAAGAATCATGTAATGAGACACTGTAGATAGAGCTCAGAAACAGGAAGGGGGCAGTCACTATGATGGGGGCGTTCTACAGGCATCCTAACAGCCCATTGAAGAATGGATATGTAAGCAGATGCTGGACAGGTGTAGAAATAGGATTGTTGTAGTGGGAGACTTTAATTTTCCTCGTATTGACTGGAAATCCCTTAGGGTTAGGGGTCTGGATGGTGAGGAATTTGTTAAGTGTGTTCAGGAACGTTTTTTGGAACAATATGTAGATATTCCGTCTAGAGAGGGGGCTATTCTGGACCTGGTGCTTGGGAATGAGCCCAGCCAGGTCATCAAAGTTGCAGTGGGGGAACATGTGATGAACAGTGACCACAGTTCCATGCGTTTTTGGATACTCATGGAAAAGGACAAGTGTTGTCCTCGGGTTAAGGTGATAAATTGGGGGAAGGCTAACTACAACCGGATTAAGGAGGATTTGGAGGCTATCATTTGGGAGAGGCTGTTTGAAGGTACATCCACATCTGGCAATCTTTTAAGACAGTAAGAAGTTTAACAACACCAGGTTAAAGTCCAACAGGTTTATTTGGTAGCAAAAGCCACACAAGCTTTCGGAGCTCTTAGCCCCTTCTTCAGGTGAGTGGGAATTCTGTTCACAAACAGAGCTTATAAAGACACAGACTCAATTTACATGAATAATGCTCTAGAGGGTTTGCATACCCCTCCGAGACACCATCAATCAATGTGTCCTTCTCCTTTGCATAGTACTCATTAAGGATCTCACCCATTTCCTTTAGTTCTACACATAATTTCCCTCCTTTGTCCTTGAGTGGACCAACTGTTTCATGGGTGAGATTCCACATCAATCTTTTAAGAAGCAGTTGATCGGAGTGCAGGGCAGTCTGTGAAAAGGAAGGACAGGAATGGCAGGATTCGGGAACCATAGCTGACCAGGGAAATAGAGATTCTAGTCAAAAAGAAAAAGGACACATACATGAGGTCCAGGCAACTAAAAACAGATGAAGCACTTGAAGAATACAGGGGAAGTAGAAAAGTGCTCAAACAGGGAGTTAGGAGGGCAAAAAGTGGTCACAAAATATCCATGACTGGCAGGAGTAAGGAGAATCTCAAGGCATTTTATACATACATTAGGAACAAGAGGGTAGCTAGAAAAACAGTTGGTCCACTCAAGGACAAAGGAGGGAAATTATGTGTAGAACTAAAGGAAATGGGTGAGATCCTTAATGAGTACTATGCAAAGGAGAAGGACACATTGATTGATGGTGTCTCGGAGGGGTATGCAAACCCTCTAGAGCAAGTTATCATTACAAGGGAGGAAGTGTTAGGTGTATTAAAGAGCATTAAGGTAGATAAATCCCCAGGGCCAGATGGCATCTATCCCAGATTACTGAGGGAGATAAGAGAGAAAATTGCTGGGCCTCTAACAGAAACCTTTGTTTCCTGGTTGGTCATAGGTGAGGTCCCAGAGGATTGGAGGATAGCCAATGTTGTCTGGTTATTTAAGAAGGGTAGCAAGGATAACCCACATAATTATAGGTCAATGAGCTTGACGTCAGTGATAGTGAAATTGTTGGAGAAGATTCTTAGGGATAGGATCTATACACATTTGGAACTGAATGGTCTTATTAGCGACAGACAGCATGGTTTTGTAGAAGAGAGGTCATGTTTCGTTAATTTGATTGAGTTTTTTGAGGAGGTGACAAAAATGATTGATGAGGGAAGGGCTGTGGGTGTTGTCTACATGGATTGTAGTAAAGCATTTGTCAAGGTCCCTCATGGCAGGCTGGTGCAAAAGGTCATATCACACGGGATCAAGGATGAACTAGCTAGATGGATTCAGAACTGGCTCAGCCATAGAAGACAGAGGGTAGCGGTGGAAGGGTGCTTTTTAGAATGGAGGTCTGTAACTAGTGGTGTTCCACAGGAATCAGTGCTGGGACCTCTGTTGTTTGTAATACATATAAATGACTTGGAAGAAAACGTAGCTAGTCTGATTAGCAAGTTTGCGGATGATACAAAGATTGCTGGAGGTGCGGATGGTGATGAAGATTGTCAGAGAACACAGCAGGATATAGATAGACTGGAAAATTGGGCGGAGAAATGGCAGATGGAATTTAATCTGGACAAATGCAAGGAGGTGCATTTTGATAGATCCAATTCAGGTGGGAGCTATAAAATAAATGGCAGAACCATCAGGGACATAGGAATACAGAGAGATCTGGGAGTACAGGTCCACAGATCCTTAAAAATGGCAGTAGAGGTGGAAAAGGTGGTAAAGAAAGCATATGGCATGATTGCCTTCATTGCCTGGGCATCAAGTATAAAAATTGGCAAATTATGTTACAGTTATATAAAATGTTGGTTAGACCACAATTGGAATACGGTATTCAGTTCTGGTTGCCACACTAACCGAAGGATGTGGAGGTTTTGGCGGGAGTACAGAAAAGGTTTACCAGGATGCTACCTGGTATTGGCTATCAGGAGAGGTTGAATAAACTGGGATTGTTCTCCTTGGAAAGACGAAGGCTGAGGGGCAACCTGATAGAAGTTTATAAAATTATGAGGGGCATAGATAAGGTGAACAGTTGGAAGCTTTTTCCCAGGGCAGAAATGACAATTACAAGGAGGCACAAGTTCAAAGTAAGGGGGGAAAGGTTCAGTGGAGATGTGCGGGGAAGTTTTTTACACAGAGTGTGGTAGGGGCCTGGAACGCACTGCCAAATGAGGTGGTTGAGGCAGATACGTTACCGACATTTAAGACTTATCTGGATAGACACATGAACAGGTGGGAAATAGAGGGATACAGGTGATAGTCTAGCTAGTGCAACATGACCAGCACAGGCTTGGTAGGCCAAAGGCCCTGTTCCTGTGCTGTACTATTCTTTGTCTTTGCTTCTTTGCATGTACTGGAATAATGTTAGGATTCCAAACAGTGGAGTCACTGACATAACTTCTTTTTATACAGTCTCCTTTTGTATCCTTACCTCTAATGTTTGCTTTTCTGAATCCTTCTTCTGTGGTCCAATTTCACCTTCCTTTATAAAATGAGGCAAAATACTTATTTAGTACCTTAACCATTCCTTTAAATCCCAGTACAAGATGACCACATTCATCTCTAACTGATCCATACTTTTTTGACTATGCACTTTACTTTTGTTTGCCAATATGTTTTCTTCCTATTTTCCAACACATTAATCAGCAGTCTTCATCATTCTTGTGCTTGTTTGTAAATTCCTTTATGTCTGTTTTCCTCCTGCATCCTCTGTGATCAGCTCAAACCACATATACCTCTTTCCCCATTCCTCCAACACTAGTCCATTTGCTGCTTCCCAATCCAGCTTTGGCAGTTGTTCCTTTCAATACAAGATACTGCCTCAGTATGCCTGCCTTTCCACATCCACCTTCTTCTTTCAAAAACCTTCAAACCTATCTTTCCTTTGACATTGCTTCTGTTTCCTGTTAATTCCCATCTTCCTGCTCCTCTCCCTTTTACTCACTTTGTTTGGCCTGCTTGTCTCCTTACCAAGGATGGCAGTAGAGCTCCCATAAAAGGTTTACCACCAAAGTGCATTGGACATCATTGAAGGACTGGGGTTTTAGTCCATGAGGTGAAAGAGTAGGGTGGGCCTGTGGCCAGACCACACTGAGGACTGTGAGGCTAGCCATGTGAAGCATCAACAGCTCTAACAGAGCTCTGCAAAGTTTATGCAGGAAAGATGTTTACTTTGGCTGGGGAGTACATACAGATGGATCACGGCCTCGGACTAATGCCAAGGCCATCTAAGATTGAAAGCTGTCGGAGGTCCTGGAGTGGCTACAATTCCGCAATCCATAGTGCAGGTGAGTCACTCTCAGTGCATAGACACCAAAGGAACCTTGAAACCACTCGGCATGATAAAGCTGTTAAGAGATATGAGTTTACTGTGAGTGAGTGAGTCAGTGAGTGAGTGAGTGAGTGAGTGAGTGAGTGAGTGAGTGAGTGAGTGAGTGAGTGAGTGAGTGAGTGAGTGAGTGAGTGAGTGAGTGGTGGAACACAATTTTCCCTTATCAGTCTGCTTGGAGGAGCCGCCTCAAGGGGCCAAATGGTGTTCTTACGCTGCTCCTTTCTGTGGACCTATCTATTTGATTCTCTCTGCCAGGTTCGCTTCTCTTTGGGAGCAAGTGTGAGGGTGACATGAGTGTACTCCTGTCGAGTTTAATATGAGATTGATTCCGACTTTCCATGCCCATGGACATTGTGAGGGCATGGAAAAATCACAGTTCAACTTACAGGTGCCCGAGGTCATAGGAAAATGGAGTGCCATGCACATTCTAATGTGTGCATTTTGCACCAGGGCATGGCATCGTTGGATAGTTTAGCACATGCAAAAGATCATAGCAACAACAGGGCAACTAGCACAACTTAATTAAGCTATCATCAATCAAAGTATTTTCAAGAAAAGTATAATATCTATAACCAAAAGGTTCTGGGCTCTTCCAGCCAGCCTCTACACATGACTTGGCAACATCCTGGCCCTGGTCAGCTCCATTCCCCACACTGCCCTCATCACTGGAGGAGAAGTCTCAGCCCTCCATGTTTCCCTTAAAGCCCAGACATCCCCCTTTCTAGCACTAAGTTGTGCTGGGCACAGAAGACAATGATAATCGATGGCACTCTCTATGGTGAGTATTGGAATCCCCTGCCTGAGTGGTCCAAATATCTGACTCTCATCTTTAGGAAGCCTTTCGTCTGCTCAATAGTGGACCCTGGTGGAGGCATGTGCATCACTGTAACTCTCCTCAACAGAACTCCGCAGACAGTGAACTGTGTCATCAGCCAGGGTCTTCTGGGGGCATTCCCTGTCCCCAAGAAGCCAACCTTGCATTCACTGAGGTCCTTCAAAAACCTGTGGCACCTGAGAATGGGTCAGATCATGGGCATTGTGTCAACTCCCTGGGAACCAAGCACAAGCATGCAATATTTGCCTTCTGTGATCAAATATCAGCTGCACGTTTAAAGAGCAGAATGCTTTTCTATTGATGAACATGATAGGCAGTGGTGACCTTCAATGTCACTGGCATGGGATTCCCTCCAAGTCTTGTGGCCGCAATTCATCATGGAAAAGCTGGCAGATGTGTGCAACCACATTCTGGGAAATTCTGAAGTGCTTCTGGCATTGCCTTTTACTCATTTGTAGATAGCTGCATTGTCTGCAATATACCCCATCAGACAAATGGTTGCCATCACAGTGGACAGTTTTTGTCAGCATCCTGACCTTCTTGAGGCCTCGCTACCTCTTGTTGTTCAGGCTGTTGCTTCTTCTGGCCCTGTTCCAACCTAAAATGGGCCCTTCTTTCCTCATCCGGATGGGCTCCGTGAAAAGGCAGGGTTGCCTGGAACCTGCATCATCTAAGCCTATTTAGAACTGTGGATGAATTGAAGTAATGCATTTGGTGAGAATATTCTTTACAGATTTGCCACCACCAAAGAGTCATGAAATCAGTGCTCAGCCCTGTGCCTGGCTTGGGTCTGGGTGAAGCAAATCCTGGAGAACCAAAGGTTCCTCTCATTCACACATAACTCCGCTTAAAGACATTGCTCTTCGACAGGTCCTGGTGAGAGCCATACGCAAGACCCCTCCCCATAACACAATTCTGCTTGCCTCCACCACCCTCGAGACTCTATCGAGAGACTATTGCCCTGGCAGAATAGAAAGATTAACTACATGAGCACTTGTCAGCCATAACCATTCACCCAGAAAGATAAAGGTTTGGAGTTGGGAGGTTTCTGCCATCCATTAACAGTGTCCATTGGAGACATCCAACTACTTCCTCCCTCCCTCCCTCCCTCCCTGCCTCCCTGTCTCCGACAATAGCCAATTGCAAATGGCACAGAATGAATGACAGTTCCAGTTCCACACCTCACTGGGATCTCAATGTTATGAGACCCGAAGACTCAAGAACAAACATTCTGCTGTTTGGGCTTCACCAAAGACAGGAGAAAACAACTGAGAACTGAGTGTCATCCAGTTTTATCATGATTATTAGGGTTTCCTTTCGGTTGGCCTTGAACTCCACTCACCGGAAAAGACCCTCCTCCTACTTCAAGGTACTATAGTTTTTCATGGACTATGTTGCATTCTGGAGAATAACAAAATGGTGCATGTTAGCTGTAAGACTCCACAACGTCTACTATCCCCTTGATAGCCACCAACTCCCCCCCCCAACACTCTTGACCCACTCAATATTACCATTCCGCTTTGCTCTGTCAGTCTTGAACCTCCTCCCCTGTCCCTTGCACCTATTATCATCCACCTCCACATACCTTCCCTCCCCTCTGAGCCCACACACACATTACTATTCGCTCAAGCACCTTGACCCCTCTTATTATGTAAGCTATCAGTTTTTCCCGCTTCTGCAAATCCACCACCCCGCCCATGAAACCATCAGTCACCATCTATCACCTTGGACCTACCACCCTACCGCATCCCACACACCAGCCCCTCCATCCCCCCCACCCCATCTAGCCACCACCACCTCCTCCACCCCCCCACCCCTCCCTCCCGGCACCAAGTGTGACTGTTCCCTTGGCTGCCCAGTGCCAACATTTCAAGCCCTGGACCACACAGTTGACAGCACCAACCCTATTTTCTAGAGCCATCTGTCTCCCACCATCCTTGGCCCTACCCCCATCCAGTCACAGGGTCCCCAGACCCAACAAGAAAGGCCCTTCCCTCCACACCACATTGCTTGCATTTCCTCGTTGCCTCCTCCCCTGCTCCAGACAGTGTCCTCCTCCACTACCCCTTTACCTGCCTCTGATGTCCAGCCTCTGCTCCACCCTTCCATCTGCCCCCTCTTCCTCGTTCACCTGCCTCTGACGCCCAGCCTCTGTCCATTCTTCCACCCTACCTGACCCTCTCCGCCCTTCCCCTGTCTCCCAGCCTTGAAGCAGCTTGTGGTACTGGCACTGGATGTGAGTCAAATTCTGAGCGGTCCCCAAGAAGGAGAAAGCAGCATCTACTCACCTCAAAGTCATGGAAGAAGTCAAGCTCGCCAGGTTAATGCCACTTAATGCCAGTTGTAAATCTGAAGCTTCTAATTTCTTACTCAATTTGCTGGAGGAACCTAATTCCAGTCGAGGTGGTCCTTTAATGAGCGTGTATGACATGCTAATACAGCCTTCTAAGCATAGTTCACCTGGAAGCTCAGATCAACTTTAACCCACCTTTAAAGTCCCGAGAACAGAATTGTTCCAGTTTATCCCAAAGCCGGGTAAGTGACCTTTGACCTCACGCCAAATTAAGTTCCATATCCGCCATGGATCCTGCTGCTGGTGGGACCAATAGGTTCTGCCCAGTGTATGAATAGCTGAGGGGAGGTAAGGCAAGTCTGAAACCACAACCTGAGGGGCTGGGAAAGTGGAACACCAGACAGCAGCCTGAGAGAAGAACAGTAACCTGGCAGCAAGGTTTCACACTGTCCCACGGAGCAGCACCATAATTAAACAGAGGAATCTGCCCCGACCTCTCTGTTATCAAAATTTCACAGAATGATAGAGAAGCCAGCAACATCCTACAGTGAGGGAGTTGCCATGGTGGCAATGGACACATATGGTCTCCCATCTACTGAAAGGGGAGATATAACGGGATAGGGGAAGGAAATAGTTAAGGCTATAAGAAGAGGCTGAGAAGAAGGTGTTGAAGAACTGGCACAGGATAAGACAGATTTGTCACTCATTACTGGCAATCAGAAAAATATCTCAGGGGACAGGCAGAAACTATATCCTCAATCCAAATCAGATACTCTTTCACAGCTCAGACACCAATTAATATTGGTAATTAGCCTGATGATCGTTTTTCAGTTATTAATGAAATATAAGCATTTGAACGCTCTCAGTTCTCTTTTCTATTTATGTTATGTTCAGTCTAAGCATCACCTACATAAACAAAAGTCGGCAGAGCATTTACACTTTATGGGATTGAAATTTCTATTCAGTTATGCTGCTGTAACCTGGCAGTGGGGTTGGGAGGGCAATGACTTATAGGAGAAGTCGTTCTATTGCCTTCAGCAATCTTATCCTATTTCTGCAATTTTCAACCAGAAGTGGTGTTTAAAGAAAGTTTATTTATTAATGTCACAAGTAGATTTACATTAACACTGCAATGAAGTTACTGTGAAAATCCCCTAGTCGCCACACTCCGGCATCTGTTCGGGTACACTGAGGGAGAATTTAGTACGGCCAATGCACCTAACCAGCACGTCCTTCAGACTTGGGAGGAAACTGGAGCACCCAGAAGAAACCCACGCAGACACGAGGAGAATGTCCAGACTCTGCACAGACAGTGACCCAAGCTGGGAATCGAACCTGGGTCCCTAGCGCTGTGAGGTAGCAATGCTAACCACTGTGCCACCATGCTGCCCTCTACAGTATATCTTCCCAAATATGGACAGGTGTATTGCAATGAGGTGGAAATGACATCTGTTATTTGTGCCTTAATAGTGATGGGCACTGGGAAAGACATGTATTCATGTATTAAGATTTGCAGAGGCACTCAAAGATTAGAGAGCTGCTATGTCTAATACAATCAGTGGCAGAGTGACTAATTATACTCCTCCAACCACAATTGCCTGCGGTCACCTCTTGATGTACTTACCTGATGGCAAGGAAATCAGTGCCATGGTGGCAGAAAACTTTTATTTTGACCTCGAAGGAAGCAGCAGAAATGGTAACTCAACAAATATAGAAATGCTGTGTGGTGATTGTCTCTTTAAGGGCAACACAGCCCAATTGGGACAGAGAGTGTGTAATCACCCCAGGGGGTGGAGTCCTATCTTGGAAGGAAGACAGTCTGAAAACATAGGGTGGGATTTTATGGCCTCGCTCGTTCCGAAACCGTAAAATCCCACCCCGATGTCAATGGACCATTTTATGGTCCACCCCTCGCCCGCTCCAATTCACGTGGCAGGTGGGATGCGAAAATTCTGGCCATAGAATCCATAGAATCCCTACAATGCAGAAGGAGGCCATTCGGCTCATCAAGTCTGCACCGACCCTTTGAAAGAGCATCTCACCCAGACCCTGCACATTTATCATGACTAATCCACCTAACCTGTGTATCTTTGGACTGTGGGAGCAAACTGGAGCATCTGGAGGAAACCTTTGCACACACGGGGAGAACATGCAAACTTCACACAGTCACCCAAGGCCAGAATTGAACCTGGGTCCCTGGCGCTGTGAGAAGACATGTAGGGGCTGTGTCAGATGGTTAGCTGCTCCAGGGCAACTGGGGGGCTGCCAGCCTCTGTACAGCTTTCCCTTATTAATAAATACCCTTTGTGTTCCTACGTGCATCATTACAGTGCAGCTGGGCAGGAAGCGGATCACCTTACCATTGCGCCAACCCCACCCAGGATGCTGTCTCAGAATCTGTCAAGTCCACAAGTGTAAAAACCTTTTGCGACTGCTCCAACAATATCTTATTTACAAGATTTTCTGGACAGCTGCAATGTTCAAAATACATGCAAAGCCACACTGAACAAAATTTTGCCTGACACCTTGTGGTTGGGGAGGGAGAGCAAGAAATACTCTACCTATTTAAAAATAGTTTGGCATTGAAGAACTTTACAATTCCCTCTTAGGCATCCATATCAGATTTTATTGTTAGTCTGACTCAACTCCGTTTGAATAGTGTGGATGATTTTCACTATTATTTTCAATGTATATAGGGATATATATATAAAACAGATATCACCATACATCTTGGAGGCATTTTTCTTTTTACAAATTCCATTATTATGTAATGATCATCCATTATTCCTCAATAAATTGTGCATCGGAAGATTATTAAATACATCAGCTTCCTGTTTGGCTCACTGGTTTAAAAACTCTATTGGAAACACAATCCATATGTTCTGTCCCAGGTCCAGAGTATACAGATTTTGTAGAGTGTCTGTATAGAAAAGCATAAACTTACAATTTTAGGGAACAGATGTTCACTTTCATTTCCCAAAAAGCTCACTTTTCATGGTCAGGTCAAGCAAGTATTTTCGAGCTTTCAAAACAGTTCGAGTCATCTTTTTCATTTGTCATGATTCTTTTTCTTAAACAGATACCAGAAACCTAGTGGACCATAGAATGATACAGCGCAGAAGGAAGCCATTTGACCCATCATTCCTGTGCTGGCTTTTTTAAAAAAGCTATCCAATTTCTCCTATTTTCTACTATTTTCTCATTGGCTTTGCAAATTTTACCTTTTCAAGTTTATACCCAATTCACTTTTGAAAGTAATTCTTGAGTCCACTTCCTCCACCATTTCAGGAAGTGTAATTATCCATTCATGGGACATGGGCATCACTGGCTGGCCAGCATTTGTTGCCCATGCTTATTTGCCTGAGGGCAGTTGAGAGTCAACCACATTGCTGTGGGTCTGGAGTCATATGAAGGCCAGACCGGGTAAGGGTGGCAGATTTCCGTCCTGGAAGGACATTAGTGAACCAGGTCACAACAACTTGTGCAAAGTTTCTTATCTCGCCTCTCATTCTTTTGCAAATTTTCATTAATCTGTATCCTCTGGTGACTGACACTTCTTATAATTTCACCTTAGCTACATAATCACAAACCCTGATCACGCTGGACACCTCCATTAAGTCTCATATTAATCCTCTTTGCTCCAAGGAGAACAATCACAGCTTCTCCAGTTTTGTCGCATAACTGATCTAAAGTAAAGTTTATTTAATAGTCACAAGTAGGCTTACATTAACACTGCAATGAAGATACTGTGAAAATCCCCTTCTAGTATCTTTCCAGTGAATCTTCTCAACACCCTGTCCAAGGCTGTGAATTCCTTCCTAAACTAGAACCATAGAAAATTACAGCTCAGAAACAGGCCTTTTGGCCCTTCTTGTCTGTGCCGAACCATTTTATGCCTAGTCCCACTGACCTGCACTTGGACCATATCCCTCCACACCCCTCTCATCCATGAACCCATCCAAGTTTTTCTTAAATGTTAAAAGTGACCCTGCATTTACCACTTTATCTGGCAGCGCATTCCACACTCCCACCACTCTCTGCGTGAAGAAGCCCCCCCTAATATTCCCTTTAAACTTTTCTCCTTTCACCCTTAACCCATGCCCTCTGGTTTTTTTCTCCCCTAGCCTCAGCGGAAAAAGCCTGCTTGGATTCACTCTATCTATACCCATCAAAATCTTATACACCTCTATCAAATCTCCCCTCAATCTTCTACGCTCCAGGGAATAAAGTCCCAACCTATTCAATCTCTCTCTGTAACTCAGCTTCTCAAGTCCCGGCAACATCCTTGTGAACCTTCTCTGCACTCTTTCAATCTTATTTACATCCTTCCTGTAACTAGGTGACCAAAACTGTACACAATACTCCAAATTCAGCCTCACCAATGCCTTATATAACCTTACCATAACACTCCAACTTTTATACTCGATACTCCGATTTATAAAGGCCAAACTATGGTGCCCAAAATTGAAGACAATACTCCAGCTGAGGCCTATAACCAGTGATTCAGGTAAGTTGATCATGACTACCCTGTTCCTGTGCTTAATGGGCATAATCATGACAAAATGGTGCTCATGAGGTGGTGAGGTCAGTAGTGGGTGAGGAACCCGTTGGTAATTGAAGGGGCTTTGCCGTGGCTGCTTAAGTCAGAAATGGAATTAGCATTGTGCTTCCAGGTTTCCTGGCCAATCATAATGCGAGCATGATGATGACCTGCACTCTACCAATGAAAGCTGTCTGTTTAAAGGGGCCCTGACAGGGTTAAGAAAGGCTGTAGAAAGGTTTTTCGCTGAAGAAATCTGAAGGCAAAGGGAGACCTGAGAAGGTTACTGACATGAGTTATGACTGGTCTCCCACAGCATGCACCAGGTGGGCAAACCTACCAGAGAATCTCAAATCGCTCAAGGGGGAGAGGGATATGATTGGGCAATATGCTCGCACTGCCCCCAGCATTAGAACATAGAACATAGAACAGTACAGCACAGAACAGGCCCTTCGGCCCACAATGTTGTGCCGAGCTTTATCTGAAACCAAGATCAAGCTATCCCACTCCCTATCATCCTGGTGTGCTCCATGTGCCTATCCAATAACCGCTTAAATGTTCCTAAAGTGTCTGACTTCACTATCACTGCAGGCAGTCCACTCCACACCCCAACCACTCTCTGCGTAAAGAACCTACCTCTGATATCCTTCCTGTATCTCCCACCACGAACCCTATAGTTATTGCCCCTGAGAACTGCTCAATGGGGGGGTGAGGGTCAGAGGAGGTGGAGGGATGTGGGGTATCCTGCTTGGGAGGTGTGAAACGGTGGTTTCTGTGTTTACTTATTTACTTTCATGTATAAGGACAGCCTTCAAAAATGGCACCCTGATCTTTAAAAAATGAAGTTGCTGATTGAGCCTCCCCTGCCCATGATGTCATGGAAGATTTGTGAAGAGAAAAAGATTGGTCCCTCACAGTCAGAAACATGGGAATTTAAAATGGGGAGCAAATAAATAGCCGACCAACTAAATTCATACTTTGGTTCATATACCACAAATAATGTGCCAGAAATATTTGGGGACACAGGGGAGAGGGAGGAATTGAAGGAAATCAATATTAGTAGGGAAATGATTGGTTGGGGAAATTGATGGGATTAAAGGCCAATAAACCCCCATGACCCCATTTACATCCCAATGTAGTTAAGGAAGTAGTCGTAGAAATAGTGGATGCATTGGTGGTCATCTTTCAAGATTCTACAGACTCTGGAACAGTTCCTACAGGTTGGAGGGTAATTAATTTGACCCCACTATTTAAAAAGGGAGGTAGAGAGAAAACAGGGAATTATAGACCAGTCAGCCTGATGTCAATAGTGGGGAAAATTCTAGAGTCCATTATCAAAAAGTTTATAGCAGAGCACTTGGAAAACAGTGTCAGGATTGGACAGAGTCAGCATAGATTTACAAAAAGAAAATCATGTTTGACAAATCTACTGGAATTCTTTGAGGATGCAACTAGTAGAGTTATACGGAAGATCCAGTGGATCTGGTTTATTTGGATGCTCAGAAAGCTTTTGACAAAGTCAATATAAGAGATTTGCATATAAAATTAAAGCGCTTGAGATTGGAGGTAGTGTATTGAGATGGATAGAAAACTGGTTGGCAGAAAGGAAACAAAGAGTAGGAATAAACAGATCTTTTTTCCGAATGGCATACACTAACCAGTAGAGTACCTCCACTCCAGGGTCAGTGCTAGGACCCCAGCTATTCACAATGCATATTAATAATTTAGATGAGGGAACTAAATGTGATATCTCCAAATTTGAAGATGACACAAAGCAGGGTGGGAGGGTGAGCTGTGAGGAGGATGCAGAGATGCGTCAATGAGATTTGGACAAGCTGAGTGAGTGAGTAAATGCATGGCAGTATAATGTGAATAAATATGAGCTTGTCAACTTTGGTAGCAAAAAGAAGGCAGATTATTATCTGAATGGCTATAAATTATGAGAGGAGAATATGCAATGAGACCTGGGTGTCCCCATACACCAGTCACTTGAAGATAAGCATGCAGATGCAGCAGGTGCTAAAGAAGGCAAGTGGCACGTTGACCTTCATAGTGAGAGAATTAGCATACAGGTGCATTCATGTCTTGCTCCAAATATACAGGGCCTTGGTGAGGCCACACTTCGGATATTGTGTGCAGTTCTAATTTCCTTATCTGAGGAAGGATATTCTTGCTATAGAGGGATTGCAGCAAAGGTTTACCAGACTGATTCCTGGGATAGCAGAACTGATACATGAGAAGAGATTGAGTGGATTATATTCACTGGAGTTCACTGGAGTTGGGAAGAATGAGGGTTTATCTCAGAGAAACCCATAAAATTCTAACATGACTAGACAGGGTAGATGCAGGAAGGAAGTTCCTAATGGTGGAGGTGTCCAGAACCAGGGGTCATAGTCTAAGGAAAAGGAATAAACCTCTTAGGACTGAGATGAGGAGAAATTTCTTCACCCAGAGAGTGGTAAGCCTGTAGAATTCACGATTACAGAAATCAGTTGAGGCCAAAGCATTGTCGGTGAGATTCTCCGGCCTCCCAGCAGCATGTTTCAGATGGCAGGAGGTGGCACGCTGTTTGCTAGTAGCGGGATTCTCTGGTCCCACTGCTGTCAATGGGAATTCCCATTGACATCACCCCATGCTGGCGGGAAACCCATGGGTGGGGTTGCTCTGCTGGCAGGACCAGAAAAACCTGCCAGCATGAATGGCCAGAGAATGCCGGCCTGTATGTTTTCAAGATGGAGTTAAATATAGTTCTTGGGGCAAAGGAGATCAAAGGATATGGTGGTAGGTGGGGGAGGGGGGAATGTGGGATCGAGCTATTGATTTAGATGATCAGCCATGATACTGAATGGTGGAACAGGCCCAAAGGGCCAAATGGTCTTACCTCTGCTCCAATTTTCTATGTTCTAAAGGATCCATGCCTTGGATTCCTATCCTAAATTGCTATCAGTATGGTGTTGGGGCCGACGGCTTCAACACAGCTTTTCCCATTCACTGCGACATTCCTGAAAATGGGAAAATTCCACCCCACAATTATCTACGTTATCCTACACCAATCCCCAAAGTCTCTGCCTTCACTCCTAATTCACAGGAATAACTGTTGTAGTGTTTTCACCAATCACCCTGAACTTGTTCTGAGCTCTCTGTAGAGTGGTATATGAATCATCAAGAGAATACCTGCCTGCCATGGTCAATGAGGTATAGGACTCCTCAACACTTATGTTCTTTTTTTCAGGCTTTTCAACAGGAATGTGTGACAATGCATCTGCTGTAGTTTGTTGCTTTCCTTCCTCTGTTGAAGCATCTGGTCTCAATGTCACGAGATGTGATAAGTTGCTTTCAGCTTTCTAAGACCTCTCGATAAGTAAGAAAATTCTGTCCTGAATTCTTATGGTTTGTCTCGGCTTCCAATTCTTCCACTTTGCACACAAGTGGATTTGTACAAGCTTTCTCTTGCTTTTTGAATCACACACAAAGTTTCTGTGATTTCTGTTCCTTTATACTGTAGGATAGAAGTCAACTGCCTCTTGACCATTTGTTGAATGCCTCCTGGATGTAGGTGCACTGCTACTTCTGTGTCCTACAAACTGCACAATGACAGTCATTTTTCTCTATGAAACCTCATTGTCACGTTGACTAAATGCACAAATTTGCTTTTCACTTCTGCGTGTCTTTTAACTTTAATCACGTTAAATTTTCCCTCGACAATCGAAAATCTGATAGTCCCTTCCAAGATAGTCCCTTCCATAACAATGTGACCCCAAATTTATTTGTCTTTTGGAGCTCCATATTTGCAGTTCTATCTAGTCGATATAAATCATTAATGAAGAAATCTACATTCTCTGCCAGTCTTTGGCTATAACTATTGAACTTTTCTTTATCTATGATGGTCTTCTTTCTAAGGCTGAAATATGTATCACTGGCTGTTATAATTTCATTGTATGCTGTCATTTTTTTCATTTATGCCTTGCCTGACAAATATGTCGGGCGGGAATTTTCAGCTGCGCTCGCCCCAAGACTGGAAAATCTCGCCTGAGGTCAACGGACCTTTGCAAGATCCATGTCCCGCCCATTATGATTCCTGTGGCAGGCAGGACGGGAAAGTTCGTCATCTGCACGAGTGCCAGTGCCATAGGGAAGGGCATTGATCTGTTCCTTTCTAGGTTTCTCTACTAGTCTGAAAGTGGTTCTGTACCTGGTAAGCCTACACCAGCATACTCCTCCCCACCCGTATTAATGATTTGGATGAGAATATAGGAGGCATGGTTAGTAAGTTTGCAGATGACACTAAGATTGGTGGCATAAGAAAGTGAAGAAAGTTATCTCCAATTGCCACGTGATCTTGATCAATTGGGCCAGTGGGCTGACGAATGGCAGATGGAGTTTAATTTAGACAAATGCGAGGTGATGCATTTTGGTAGATTGAACCAGGGCAGGACTTACTCAGTTAATGGTAGGGCGTTGGGGAGAGTTACAGAACAAAGAGATCTAGCGGTACATGTTCATAGCTCCTTGAAAGTGGAGTCACAGGTGGACAGAGTGGTGAAGAAGGCATTCAGCATGCTTGGTTTCATCGGTCAGAACATTGAATACAGGAGTTGGAATGTCTTGTTGAAGTTGTACAAGACATTGGTAAGGCCACACTTGGAATACTGTGTGTAATTCTGGTCACCCTATTATAGAAAGGATATTATTAAACTAGAAAGAGTGCAGAAAAGATTTACTAGGATGCTACCGGGACTTGATGGATTGAGTTATAAGGAGAGGCTGAATAGACTGGGACTTTTTCCACTGGAGCGTAGGAGGCTGAGGGGTGACCTTATAGAGGTCTATAAAATAATGAGGGGCACAGATCAGCTAGATAGTCAATATCTTTTCCCAAAGGTAGGGGAGTCTAAAACTGGAGGGCATAGGTTTAAGGTGAGAGGGGAGAGATACAAAAGTGTCCAGAGGGTCAATTTTTTCACACAGAGGGTGGTGAGTGTCTGGAACAAGCTGACAGAGGTAGTAGTAGAGGCGGGTACAATTTTGTCTTTTAAAAAGCATTTAGATAGTTACATGCGTAAGATGGGTACAGAGGGATATGGGCCAAATGCGAGCAATTGGGATTAGCTTAGGGGTTTTAAAAAACTAGGGCAGCATGGACAAGTTGGGCCGAAGGGCCTGTTTCCATATTGTAAACCTCTATGACTCTATGACACCACACCTGACATGGGCCACCCACATCGGAGCATCAGGGCCTCCCCAATGGGTGCCCCATCATGACCCCTTCCACGATCCAGCCGCGCACAACCCCCCACCCCACCCATGATCCACCACTGCACAACCTCCCCTTGCATATCCTCCCATCATGGCACCCACCCAAGCCCCACTCTCCCGACACTCTTCCTGGGACAGTGGTGGGGTACAACTGGCGCTGCCGGGGTACATGGTGGCCACTGCTAGGGTGCCTGATGGGCACTGCCAGGGTGCCTGGTGGGCACTGCCAGGTGGGCACTGCCTAATGCACACTGCCCGGCCATACCCCCAACCACCCAGGAGGCTTCAGTGGCCTCCAAGCCCCCTGACATGCCCATCACACCAGGTCTGTGCTAATGGAGACCTGTACTGATTGTTGCCATTATGGTGCCATCCCCAAAGGGCAAAAGATTCCATGCGCTGGGTTATGAATGGTTTATGCAAATTTAAATGCTATTTTAAATCCGCTAATTGACTTCACGCCCTTTCTGCGCGGGAAGCAGTTCACACCAGTGGAGAGGGGCCGGGAACACAGCAAACCATTTGGCGCTGGCGCCAATCGGATTTTTAGCATCGCACGCCAGTTTCCAAGCTCGCCACCTTGTCTGCCTTGCATGATGAGGTGGTAAAGTCACACACCACGTTTTGAGTTTTGAATCAGAACACCCGGAGGAAAGCCACGCAGACGTGGCGAGAATATGCAAACTCCACTCAGATAGTCACACAAGGCCAGAATCGAACCCGGGCCCCTAGGATGGCAACCACTACGCTACCGTGCCGTCCCATGGTTTTCTCCCACAGTCCAAAGATGCGCAGGTCAGATGGATTGGCCATGCTAAATTGCCCCTTAGCGTCCAAAGATAAAATGTAAACCTTTCATTCCTATTTTTAGATGGGTGGTGATGTGTCTTTCTACCACTTCCTAATTCAGTGTTGATTTATTAGCCCATTCATTTCATAATTGAGAATGGTTTCCCAGAAGGTTACTTTTGAGGTTTTGATTACTTGAGGGGATTGAGGTTAATTGGATAACTTTTTCTAATGGCTGACAGTGCCATGATGAGCTGAATGGTTTCATTCTGCGCTGTATCGTGTTATGATTTAATGGTTTTTTCGATTTAAATCTTAAGTTAAGTATTCTCCTAAGTTTTAGTTTGTGCAGGCTTGTATATAGATTTCATCTTGATTTTATAGATCAACTACATTCCCAAGGGTGAGTAAAGGAGCACATGAAGTCCTGTGTGCAATATACTCCCAGCACCATCTTTTGGCCAGTAGTTCAAATACCATAGTTGTGTCTGTTGTACAGTATAATCTTGATAAACTTCTTTTCCAGGAAATGGTATGTTATGCTTGGATGGTGTTTTCTGTAGACTCCATCTAAAAACTGACCAAACTCTTAACATTATTACCTCAGTCCATTTAAGACATAATTCTGCAACTTGATCTCAATCAAAACAATATACTAGTTAATTCAGTCATATTTTTAGAAAACGGTAATGACTTTGTGCTAAATAATTTTGAATGTGAGTTCTGTTTTCCTTCAGTAATGACCATATTTATGAGTAGAGATAGAGAGCGAAACAAGGTCACGTCCCGTTTCAATGTCAAACGGGTCTATATTCTCTGGGGTTGAGAAGAATGAGAGGTGATCTCATTAAAATCTACAAGATTCTGAAGGATTACAAGATTCTGAAGGATCTTAACAGGGTAAACACGAAAGGGTTGTTTCCCCAGGCCACGGAATCTAAACATGGCGGGTACATCTTCAGGAGAAGGAGATAATCATTTAGGACTGAGATGAGGAGAAATTTCTTCACTAAAAGAGTTGTGAATCTTAAGATTTCTCTATCCGGGACAGTTGTGGATGTTCCGTCATTGAATATATTTAAGATTGAGATAGAAGAATTTTGGGGTTCTCAGGGAATCAACCGATATGGGGAATTGGTGCGAAAGTGGAGAGAAAGCCCAGGTTCAAGCATGATCATACTGAATGGTTTTAAGTTTATTGATTCGTGCACAAGTAACATTGACACTGCACTGAAGTTACTGTGAAAATCCCCTTGTCGCCACACTCTGGCACCTGTTCAGGTACATTCAGGCCAATGCACCTAACCAGCACGTCTTTCAGACTGTGGGAGGACACCAGATCACCCAGAGGAAACCCACGCAGACACGGGGAGAAGATGCAGACTCCGCACAGACAGTGACCCAAGCCAGGAATCGAACCCAGGTCCCTGGCGCTGTGAGGCAGCAATGCTAACCACTGTGCCACCACAAATGGTGGAGGAGGCTCGATAGCCGCCTGGCCTACTCCTGCTTCTATGTCTTGTGTTCTTGTGTTGTGTTATTCCAGCACTCATCCCATTCCATCCACGCTGTATATCTTCCCTTTGCACCACTTATTTCCTTTTTTCAATTGATGTGGTCTTCTTAAGCTGTGACAGTAGACTACTTAATTAGCATTGCCCAGTGAGACTGTGAATTGCATTTGTATCCTTGTTCCAAAAGAAGCACGTCAGAGGAGGGTGACCACCGGCAAAACCCAGTGGACATATCTCACTTTGTGTAAAGTTAAAATAAAATATACATATTTTACTGAACTATTTTAAAATATAAATAGGCAGGGCGACTTTTTGATTTTGCACTCACAGCTGGGGCCTCATCTGCTAGGGGCATGGCTTTCTGATACTCATTCTGAGCAAGCAAGACAAACAAGCAGGCAAGAGTGTAAAGTTGAAAACCAAGCCCTCTGATTACAGTTAGGTAACATAATTCACTTTGCACACTGCAAAAAAATACCCTTTAGAAAATAACCACTATTCAGGGCAGGATCTTTATCATCCATCAGAAATTGGGCCTTGGTTTAATAACTCAAAGATACAACAGCAGCCTGTGAATATTGTATTAAGAAGGGTGCTTATGTATGGTTTCTTGTTCCACAGGTGCTGCCTAAATCCAAACCTTTCTTGTCCAGAGGCAAGAGCATAACAGAGGGACCTTGGCGTGTTTGTCCACAGATCACTGAAGATGGAAGGGCATGTTAGTAGAGTGGTGAAAAAGGCATATGGGTCACTTGCCTTTATAGAAACATAAAAACATAGAAAAACTACAGCACAAACAGGCCCTTCGGCCCACAAGTTGTGCCGAACACATCCCTACCTTCTAGACCTACCTATAACCCTCCATCCTATTAAGCTCCATGTTCTCATCCAGGAGTCTCTTAAAAGACCCTATTGAGTTCGCCTCCACCACCACTGACGGCAGCCGATTCCACTCGCCCACCACCCTCTGTGTGAAAAACTTACCCCTACCATCTCCCCTGTACCAACCCCCCAGCACCCTAAACCTGTGCCCTCTCGTAGCAGACATTTCCACCCTGGGAAAAAGCCTCTGAGAGTCCACCCGATCTATGCCTCTCAACATCTTATACACCTCTATTAGGTCTCCTCTCATCCTTCGTCTCTCCAAGGAGAAAAGACCGAGCTCCCTCAGCCTATCCTCATAAGGCATGCCACTCAATCCAGGCAGCATCCTTGTAAATCTTTTATCAATCAAGGCATAGATTATGAAGGCAGGGAAGTCATGTTGGAGTTGTATAGAACTTTGGTGAGGCCACAACTAGAATACTGTGTGCAGTTCTGGTGGTCACATTATCGGAAGGAAATGATTGAATTGGAAGGGGTGCAGAGGAGATTCAGCAGCATGCTGCCTGGGATGGAACATTTAAGTTATGAAGAGAGTTTGGATAGGCTTGGGTTGTTTTCGTTGGAGCAGAGCAGACTGAGGGGCAACCTGATCGAGGTGTACAAGATTATGAGGGACATGGACAGAGTGGATAAGGAGCAGCTGTCCCCCTTAGTTGAAGGATCAGTGAAGAGGGAACATAGGTTCAAGGTGAGGGGCAGGAGGTTTCGGGGGCAATGTGAGGAAAAACCTTTTTACCCAGAGGGTGGTGACGATCTGGAATGTGCTGTCTGGGAGGGTGGAGGCAAGTTGTCTCACATTCTTTAAAAAGTCCCTGGATGCGCATTTGGCACATCATAACAACCAAGGTTCATAGAAATCATAGAAACCCTACAGTACAGAAAGAGGCCATTCGGCCCATCGAGTCTGCACAGACCACAATCCCACCCAGGCCCTACCCCCATATATTCTACCCGCTAACCTTCTAATCTACGCATCCCAGGACACTAAGGGGCAATTTTAGCATGGCCAATCAACCTAACCCGCACACCTTTGGACTGTGGGAGGAAACCGGAGCACCCGGAGGAAACCCATTCACCAGCATTTGGTTATGGGCCAAGTGCTGGTGAATGGGATTAGATGGGAGGTCAGTGCAGACTCAATGGGCCAAAGGGCCTCTTCTGCACTGTATGATTCAATGATTCTAATGGGAGTTAATTAGTAGTTGTTCGCACAGGCTTCCACACCACATTCAGCAAGTATACTGTCAGCTTTTCCCCTCTCCCTCCTCAACTTGCGAGGCTTGCATATCTGAACTACCGGGCAACTTGTCTTCTTTAAAATAACTGTAACTAACTCAGTCCGTGAACTCCAACCAAGTTTTATAAATATCACAGAGCCCCCTAGATAATAAACCTGTATTATTCTAAACCGCACTGGTTTTGCTGTGAAAATAATGATGATGGCGGTGTACATTGAATCAGAAATAATTCACTTCAAAGTGAGACTGCATTCTTTCAGAGACAGGCAATGTCATGCCCATCATAGTTGTGTGAATAATAGGTACCGTTATTAGTGCTGCAGGAAGCAAAAGTGTATCGCGATAACAATACATTATTCTGAGCTGGAACGGGAAAGGTTCCACCCCTCAGCTCTCAGATACTCCATAAGATATATAACAAATGAAGCAAACGAAACTGTTTGACTTGGCACCACGCAGCAGATACTGTACTTTATTATCACCACCAAGAATAGTAAAGAGAAACAGGCCTTGTGTTTTCTAAAGTTTATAATTTAGTAATGGGCTTTTCAGTTCAGAACACATCAAACAACAAATCAACAGACACATTGGGTTTAAGGTTATTTTTGGCTGGTGTTGAATAAATTAACTTGCCAAAAAGTTTTTGAATGATTGCCAAGCTTCAACAAGGCTGAAGGGCAGGAGGTTTATTTCCAGGAAGTCTCGAAGTTAGAAGAGATTTATGTTCACTGCAGTGACATCTTTTTTTTTCCAGCAGAGCAAAAAAAAAAGGGTTTGGGAGTAATCAGGTTGCCATGGGGCATTTGAACCTTTCACACTCCACAAACCTGGATCATTAGGTACCAATGTATCAGTCGCCCGGTGCTGAAGCCCAGAAACTAAACATAGCCCCGACGTAAATCCCATGATGAATAGAGATTGTGTACAAAGATCGTGTATAACGTATGGCAAATGGAATTTTAAAAACTCCATCCCACTTTGTCACATGCACCTGATGAATGGAAATTTTAAATAATAACATTAAATGGTCAATTAGTGTGATCCCTGTGAAGTTGGAACATCAGAGAGTCAGACAGCAAAAGTCTGGAACATCTGAACAGACTTTTTTTTTAAAGGCACGTCTCTAACTTAACCTTCCTGCACTTCTAATTGGCTTGAGTGCAAGATGTGATATCTGCTCAGTGAATGCTGAAGCTTCTCCTTTATTGCAGGATGGCAAATGTAGTTTAACACAGACTTACGTATTTTAATCTCAAATTACATTGAGGTCACAACAACTATTTGTGTTGTTCCTCCAGTGGTTCGGTCAGTCACCTGCCAGAGTTACCATGGTGGCCTGGGGAAACCCCTGCAGAATTTCACACAGCCAGTTCATACTCATGCACATACATTTTCTGAGTACATTCCTGTGGCCACCAGCACATGTTGGTCAGCTGTGGAGCTACAGCTTGATAAATTTATTCCACCTCCTTCTGCAGTTAGCAAAATGGTGGTCTTATAGAAGAGAAGAAAGAGAATGATGACATGTGAATCATGGTCACAGACCTACATCTAGCAGATACTGCTCAGTTCCAGCTAGCCTTCTATTTATTTCCACATCATACCATGGTATGTGTAGAGCAATGTGATGCATTCGGCATAAGGTCCTTGTAATACCAGGGTGTCTACTCCAAATTTAGTATTCCAAAATGGCTGCCATACACATTATGTGCTTGGGACCATTTCTGCTGTCTGAGACTTGGAACTGAGGACCTGTCTGTGTCCCTGTGCTTGGAGCCTGTGTTTAAGATGTCCACAAGGTTCATTATAATTTAATTGAAATTAGGGACCTGCTTGTGGTTTGATCAGGTGGGAGCAGTGCTTAGTAGCCAGGTCACTGCTTTAAATTAGATGGTACTTGAGACATATTCCCTTCAGTTGGAGCCACTGAGGTCCTGCACACAAGTAGTTGTGAGAAAGCTCATTACCTTCCAGGTAAGACTATACTCTATTCGAAACTTCTGGACAGAAAAAGACATTGATCACAGGAGAGGTGAGAGACAGCAAGGATGATAACCATTTTTATATATGAAGGACTTGTTTAAGGTGAATTATGAGAAACATGCAGAAATCATTCCTAGAGTTAAAGTTAGTCAGCATTTGGTTAATTCAATGTGGGAGAGATGATGTAAATAAATTTCCAGCATCTAATTTAAATGGCCACATGTTTAAATATCCAACATTTACAGTATCACAGAATTGTTATGATGTAGAAGGGAGGTCATTCAGCCAATCTTAACTGCACTGGCTCTCCAAATGAGCATTATGACTTAGTGCCATTCCCCTGCTTTTTCCCTGTACCCCACACATTGGCCGGAAGTTTACCACCTCACCCGCCACGGAATCGGCGCGGGCGAGGGTCCGACAATGGAAATCTCCGTTGACCTCGGGTGGGAATTTCCGGTCTCACCCGAACGAGGCCATAAAACCCCACCCATTGTTTCTATTCAAATAATCATCTAATGCTCTCTTGATTGCCCCGATTGAATGAATGAATTAATTCCAATGAGACATCAGGCAGAATACTCAGCTGAACCCTTTTCATTCAATGATAGGAGACATCTTTGGTTACATAAACATTCAATTTCGCATAGACAGTTGTTAAAACATGGAAAGAACTCAATTTCTGCAGCTGGTTGCCACTTACTCTCATATTGTGGAACAGGAAAGACTCTGTCAAACTGTAATTCACCCCATCAATCAGTTAACATTAGGCTCCCCCTCCACGTTGCACGTAACTCTTATTAATATCACTGCTTAGCTTTATTCTGATTTCACCGGGTGCAAAACAATTGGCCTCAAGTCAACTTTCAAAGTGGATAGAAGAGGAGAAGACTAACTTAACACTTATTGGGGATTTTCACAGTAACTTTATTGCAGTGTTAATGTAAGCCTACTTGTGACTAATAAGTAAATAAATTTTAAATATGAGTTTATTTATTATAATAAATAGATTAATGTGTTCTTATGGTATCTACTGGCTACATTACTCATTGTGCTATGAAACAAAATGGCAGATATTCAGAATACAAGACAGGAAGCATTTTGAACACTGACTACTCAGCCATTTATGTTGAATATCACAATTCACTTTGCATCCTCAGTAACACCACCAGCAAATTAAAATGAAGGTTATTGGGGTAGATGGGAATGTGGAATTAGAAACTGTGGTGAACCATCGTTGGTTCCCACTGGATAGTGCTGAGCCAGGGGCTGGCCAGTACTACAAGGATGTACATATGTTACTGTTGGGTTGTGCTATTGTTGCTGTTGGGGTTAGGGTGGGGTTGTTACACCTTTGTACTGTAGTGTTGTGGCACATCCCAGTCGGGCTCCGCCTCCTGGGAGAGGAATAAGAGTCCCTGCTCTGGCCGGGACCCCTTCAGTCTGGGATAGTGTATATAAGTTCTGGTAGCTTCGTTAACAGTAAATAAAAGCCTTTCATTTACTGAGCTTCAAGCCTCATGTCTGAATAGCGCATCAATTTTATTTATTGTCGTTAAACTCTCGTCGAAAAAAACAAGAGTATGGAGCAAATTCTGAAGCCGGAACGCCTTACGCTAGATCCACGTGCGGTGGGCGCTTCTAACACCTTCGACCACTGGCTGAAGTGTTTCGAAGACTACCTGGCAGCCTCCGCAGCGGTCACCACAGATGATGACAGACTCCGGGTCCTCCATGCGAGGGTAAGCGACACTGTCTACCTCGCGATCCGTGCGGCCACCGATTATCCTAAGGCCCTCGAGCTTCTGAAGAAGCGCTATACCAAACCACCTAATGAGATACACGCTCGTTACCTCCTAGCCACTCGACGACGGCAGTCTGGCAAAACGATGGAGGACTATGCGAACGAGCTCCTACTGCTAGCCAGGGGCTGCGACTGCAAAGCTGTGTCGGCTGAGCAGAGCATGTACGACCTCGCCCGAGATGCGTTTGTGGCCGGGGTCGGATCGTCGTACATTCGACTTAAACTGTTGGAGAAGGGTAACCTTAATCTTACCCAGGCCATCGAGTTAGCAGAGATGCTCGAGTCGGCCTCCAAAAGCTTGGTATTATATCCGGAGGACCATGTGGAGACAACGTGGCAGGAGCAGTCGCAAATCCCTCCTTGTCCCTCGGGTTCGAAATGCTGTGTAATGGCGTGCTCCCATTCGGGTCAGATGACGGCAGCAGCCCCGGGCGGCCCGCGGTGCTATTTCTGTGGAGGAGCGAAGCATACTCGGCAAAAGTGTCCCGCTAAAGCTGTGTTGTGTACCGCATGCGGTAAAAAAGGGCATTATTCAAGAGTGTGCCGATCTAACCCAGGAACGGCAGTGCGGCCTGCGATTCTTCAGAGCTCGGGTCTTCGTCGTCGAAGTCGTTGCGGAGTTCATCCACGTGCGAGACCAGGACGACGCCATTACGGTCGACGGAGTCGGAGGAGGATGACCACCAGGGGTTGCTGAGTTTGGCGCCCTCACCCGCGTGCGACTCATGGGGGCAGCCATGTTGGTCGACACTGACCACGAACGACCAGCAGGGGTCCTCCTCATCGACTTCAGCTACCTGCAGTGGCGCTCATGAACCAACGGTGGCGTCGATCATCCTGGACCAGGCCAAGCCTCATAGACTTGACAAATCTATGATGAATATCCAGGTAAATGACCACGTGATTTATTGTCTGTTTGACAGCGGGAGCACTGAGAGCTTTATCCACCCAGACACTGTGAAGCGGTGTGGACTCCAGATTCAATCTGCCAAACAGACAATCTCTATGGCATCAAGGTCCCGGTCTGTTGCCGTGCTAGGGAGTTGCGTGGTAACCTTGAAGGTGCAAGGCACAGTTTACGAGCGTTTCAAGCTCCTTGTGTTGCCGTATCTTTGCGCGCCAATACTTCTCGGACTAAACTTCATGGTCCACTTGAGGAGTGTAATCCTACAGTACGGTGGGCCACTCCCTTCACTGGCAGTGGGAAAACAGCAGCAGCCTCCAAATTGCCCAACGCGTCGCAGGCCTGCAGCCTCTCGCGCTGAAGATCACCACACCCTCCTTGTTCCAGAATCTTGTGCCAGGCTGCAAGCCCATCGCGACTAAAAGTAGGCGTTACAGCACTGAGAATCGGATCTTCATTAGATCTGAGGTTCAGCGGCTCCTCAAAGAAAGGATCATACAACCCAGTGCTAGTCCGTGGAGAGCGCAGGTCGTGGTGGTCAAGAGCGGGAACAAACCCCGGATGGTCATTGACTACAGTCAGACCATTAATCGATATACGCAGCTGGATGCGTACCCCCTCCCGCGCATATCTGATATGGTCAATCAGATTGCGCAGTACCGGGTGTTCTCCACCATAGACCTCAAGTCTGCCTACCACCAACTCCCCATTCGCCCAGAGGACCGACAATACACGGCTTTTGAGGCGGATGGTCGCTTGTATCACTTTCTCAGGGTTCCCTTTGGTGTCACCAATGGGGTCTCGGTCTTCCAGCGTGCTATGGACTGAATGGTGGACCAGAACGGGCTGCGGGCTACCTTCCCGTACCTGGATAATGTCACCATCTGCGGCCATGACTAGCAGGACCACGACACGAACCTCCTGATCTTCCTACGCACTGCATCTCACCTGAACTTGACCTACAACAGGGAGAAGTGTGTGTTTCGTACGCGCCGTTTAGCCATCCTAGGATACGTGGTGGAAAACGGGGTCATTGGCCCTGATCCAGACCGTATGCGCCCCCTTTCTGAACTTCCCTTACCTGCTAGTGCAAAAGCACTGAGAAGATGCTTAGGCTTCTTCTCCTATTATGCGCAGTGGGTTCCTAACTACGCGGACAAAGCCCGTCCGCTCATTAAGTCCACGACTTTTCCCTTAACGCCAGAGGCCCGATTGGCCTTCGATAAATTGAAAGCCGACATCGCGAAAGCTACGATGCACGCTGTAGACGAGTCCATCCCGTTTCAGGTGGAGAGCGATGCATCTGATTTCGCCCTGGCCGCCACACTTAACCAGGCGGGCAGGCCCGTCGCATTTTTTTCCCGCACCCTCCAAGGCCCCGAAATTCGGCATTCAGCGGTGGAAAAGGAGGCCCAGGCCATTGTGGAGGCCGTCAGGCACTGGCGCCATTACTTGGCGGGAAAACGGTTCACTCTGATCACGGACCAGCGGTCCGTGGCGTTCATGTTTAACAACACGCAGAGGGGCAAGATCAAGAATGACAAGATCTTGCAGTGGAGAATTGAACTCTCCACCTATAACTACGACATCATGTATCGGCCAGGGAAACTCAATGAGCCCTCGGATGCCCTGTCACGTGGAACATGCGCTAGTATACAGGAGGACCGTTTGCACGCCCTCCATAATGACCTGTGCCATCCTGGGGTCACTCGGCTCTACCACTTTATAAAAGCCCGCAACCTACCTTACTCGGTGGAGGACGTCAGGTCAGTAACAAGGAGCTGTCGGGTTTGCGCGGAATGCAAACCGCACTTTTACCGACCTGACCGGGCACATTTAGTCAAGGCCACTCGTCCCTTCGAGAGACTGAGTGTCGATTTTAAGGGCCCCCTTCCCTTAACAGATCGGAATGTGTACTTCCTCAATATCATTGACGAGTACTCTCGGTTCCCTTTTGTTGTTCCCTGCTCTGATACATCCACTGCCACGGTTATCAAGGCATTCCGTGATCTCTTTACCCTGTTCGGGTATCCCGGCTACATCCATAGCGACAGGGGCTCGTCGTTCATGAGCGATGACTTGAGGCAATTCCTGCTCTCCTACGGGATTGCCTCTAGTAGGACCACGAGCTACAACCCTAGGGGTAATGGACAGCTGGAACGTGAGAATGCTACAGTCTGGAAGGCTGTCTTACTGGCGTTGAAGTCAAAAGGTCTTCCAGTCTCCCGTTGGCAAGAGGTGCTCCCTGATGCGCTCCATTCTATTCGCTCCCTCCTGTGTATGGCAACCAATGCTACTCCCCACGAGAGGATGTTCTCATTCCCTCGGAAGTCTTCCTCGGGGACCTCATTACCGTCTTGGTTGACGTACTCAGGACCCGTCCTCCTGCGGCGACATGTAAGGGCCCGCAAGTCCGACCCGTTGGTCGAACAGGTCCATCTCCTCCACGCCAACCCTCAGTATGCCTATGTGGCATACCCTGACGGGCGAGAGGACACGGTCTCGATCCGAGACCTGGCGCCAGCAGGGGACGTAGCAACCCCTGTCGCTCCCATACCCCCTGTAACAAACCCCTTAACTCTTGTTTCTTCCCCGGACACGGCGCGGGCAGCATCGGGACCATTGCTTAACCATTTTACTGCCATGTACAGCTTGCCTGAGCCCAGAAGATGGTCGCCACCGCAGGGCGTGTCAGGATCCCATGGACTACCGTCACCTCAGGGTCAACCGGCCTGTGAGTCCGTGGAAGAACAGCTGGACGCCGCCTTGGGGAGAACGCCACCGCAAGTGCCTACTCCGGTGTCACCGCCGGTATTGAGGAGGTCACAACGACGGTGCGGTCCCCCTGACCGTCTGAACTTATAGACTGCTGACACTTTATTCTGTTTTTTGTACCCCGCCGGCCTTTGTTCTCAAAGGAGGGGTGAATGTGGTGAACCATCGTTGGTTCCCACTGGATAGTGCTGAGCCAGGGGCTGGCCAGTACTACAAGGATGTACATATGTTACTGTTGGGTTGTGCTATTGTTGCTGTTGGGGTTAGGGTGGGGTTGTTACACCTTTGTACTGTAGTGTTGTGGCACATCCCAGTCGGGCTCCGCCTCCTGGGAGAGGTATAAGAGTCCCTGCTCTGGCCGGGACCCCTTCAGTCTGGGATAGTGTATATAAGTTCTGGTAGCTTCGTTAACAGTAAATAAAAGCCTTTCATTTACTGAGCTTCAAGCCTCGTGTCTGAATAGCGCATCAGAAACACAAACCGATCAGCCATGACCTTGATGAATGCCGGAGCAGCCTCTAGGGGCTGAATGGCCTACTTGTGCTCCTATTTTGCATGTTCATATCCGCGTATGTTCCCATGATTTATACTCTCCAGTTCCAGGCTGCTCCTTGGAAGGTCCACTTCCTTGCCAACTCCAAAGTTAAGTGTATAGGCCTTGAGTCTTGGCACCATTTTATATTCTTCCACTCTGGTGGCCCCCTCACAGGTTTGCCATCTCTCCAACACCAAGGTAAGTGTATAGGCCTCGAACCTCAATCCCAATTTATATTCTCCCACCCTCGACTGCCCCCTCACAGGTTTGCTGTCTCTCCAACTCCCAGGTAAGTGTGTAGGCCTCAAACCTCAGCCCCGATCTATACTCTCCCATCCTGGGCTGCTTCATCAGTGTCTGTTATTTCTCTGCCTCCACAGGATTCCTTGTTGTAGCTCATATTACTCATATGATTAATTTCTACGAATTGAAGGACCAAAACTGAAATATGCAGCAGACACTATTTGTTCAGTGGGTGTATTATATTGTGGTGCAAAATTGTGAAACATGGCAAGGGGGCATGGATAGATTAGGTGAAAGGTCAAATGTTGTTCACTTTGGAAAAATGTGAATAATATATTTTAGAAGCAAGAATGGGGAAAGGAAATGCACTTTAAATGGCAAGAATTTAACTGGAGTATATGAACCTTGATGTGGAGATAAGAAGGCCATTAAAGCTGGCAGCACAACTGAGGGTCACAAAAAGGCAATGGGAATTCTTGACTTTACGGGCATAGAATAAAATAGCAACGAGGTAAATTGAACATGTACAATTCCTTAGTCATACCATCACTGGGTCATTATATATAGTTTGGACGCTCCATATAGCAGAATGATATAAAATCAATGGAAAAGGCGTTCTGTAGATTCACGGGGTTGTTCCAAAGGATTATGGTGAACAGTTATGAAGTGAGAGTTGAGAAGTTAAAGCTTTTTTCACCAGAGCTGAAGTTAATAGGTAACCTGATAGAGGTCTTCAAGATTATGAAAGGTTATGATAAGATAACATGAGCCTAACTCTTAAATTCTTCCTTCACAAATCACAGACACCACTCCTGTAAACACCAGCATAGGGTTTATGACATCTGCATTAATATACTCCACTACTCTGTCACCACAGAAGCACTTACCTGACACAGGGATTTATCCATTCTGGGATGGCAAATTGGAGAGACTTGTGTTTGGTGGGGGGATTCAGAGAAGAGGAAAGCTACAGTTTTCAATATGCTTTGGTTCTTCACATAGTCTCACCTTAGCCTGAAGAATAGTCTTGTGAAATAAAACCAAAGAAACTGCAGCAAGTACTCAAGAGTTCAGGAAGCATCGGTGAGAAACAGTGCTAAATTTCATCAGAAGAAGGAAAAAGTTGGGATTATGACAGGTTTAATGCCAGAACAAAGAGGGGGAAAGGTGGGATTGGTGGGGAGTTGGGGAGGAAGAACTAAAGGGAGGGTCTGTGGTATAGTGAAAGGCAAGGATGTTTAAATGACCAAAGGGATGATGGTGTAAGGCGAAAGGGATGTGGTAAGTAAAGGAATAAAATACGTGTCTAGAGAAGCTGTAAATGGTAACAGCAAAAACATTACTAGCATCTGCTGTCCAAAAAAATAATAGGAATGGTGATCATAATTTGGAATAGTTGAATTCAACGCTGACTCCAGAAGGTTATTAAGGGCCTTGACAAATGATGAGGTGCTGTTCCCTGAGCTTCCATTTAGCTTCATTGGAACAGTGCATGGGGTGGGTGGCGAGGGTACAAAGATCAGAGTGGATTTGGAATATAGAATTAAAATGCTAAGAATCAGGGTCACCCTTGCAGATTGAACAACAGCTTGCATTTATTTAACGCCTTCAAAGCAGTAAAATGTCTCCAAATGTTTGGCAGGTGTGATATCAAACAAAATTTGAAATGGAATCACATGTCCCATTCAGACATTTAAGGGCACATAATCAGAAGCTTAGTCAATGGTTTTAAGGGGAATCTTAAAGAAGGAAGGAAGGGTAGTGAGGTGGAAAGGTTTAGGGAAAAAAGGCTGAACTTTACCAGCCTTCGGTGTTGAGCTGGGAGGCATGAGAGAGGATGTAAAATGGTGAGGGAAGGTGAGGGATGGCATGCCCGACATCTCTGGCTGTTGTCACATTTTACCAGTGGTGGAAAAGATGTAAAATAGCAATTCCATCCAGAGGTCAACTGGGCTCTTGAAGTGTCCAATTAAAGGCCTCCTCCCACTGCCACTGACATTTTTCTAGTGGTACTTTAGCCCTCGATTGAATGGGAAGAACATCAGATGAATCCTGATGGCTTCTGGGAAGGCTCTGGGGATGGGAGAGCCCTATTTGGGAATTTGGTAGCCACGGAAGGCCCCTCCTTCCCCTCACCAACCCTGCATTCCCTTGACAAGACCTGTCTAAGTAGCTCCAACTCCTAGATGGTGTCCTCTTCTTCAAGGTGTAGTCTGAGCAGTGGTCATTGCTCCCAATGGGGCAGCCGTCCAATTGGTCCACAGCTCCTGCATGCTGGGACTGAGCAGCCTTCCCTTGAAAGGACAACAGTCACGATGGCAATTTATTAGATGCCTGACCCCTGAAAAATGTGACCGGGGATTCTGCAAACGGTTGAGGGTTACATCTCACTTCTTGACTCATCGCCAGAACCCCTGCCATGATGATAAATGTTGCTGACATCAAACGACGGGATTCCTGTTATGTTACTAGTGGGGGAGGGGGAACGATCCTGATGAGACTTTCCGCCAGCGTAAAAGGTGATTTTCCACTCCCGTCATCAAACCCACCAGAGAAGAATGGCAATGGGAAATCCCAGCCCTGGAATCCACCCTCACCAGCACTCTGTTTGATGGTTAACCTGAAAACAGTCCTTTTCATCTGCCTGGTGTAGCAGCACCAGTTGTGGATCTTCTTACTCAAATCTATCTGTTTAACTCTGAGAGTCTGTATGCAGCCAGGATTAGGTGCCGCCCCCATTGCAAACTACTCACTTTTACCTTTAATTAAAGGAGACAGTTTACAACATAACTGTCTCATAAAATCCTATATTTGGGACACCATTGTATGGCTCTTGTTCAATTTTAGGTGTGTCCATGTGAACATTATTTGCATTTGCATGGCATAATTTACATTCCTTTATGCAGTTCCACTATCTCGAGGTTCCAAACAAGTACCAATTTGGTTTTAAAGCATTATATTATTTCCACAGATTCTAACCCCTCCAGACTATATTAATACACAGATGAATAAAGAGCATAATTCTTACAGCACTACGACCGGTTGGTTGACAAAATTGAGGCTACTGAAATAGGAGGGTCAGTATCAGCTTGAATAAAAAATTGGCTCAAGGACAGAATACAGTGAATCATTGTAAATGGTTGCTTTTCCAGAATGGAGGATGGTGGATGGTGGTATTCCCCAGGGTCCAGAGTTGAAGCTAGCAGAATTGGCAGAGTGAGCTGATGCATTTTAGCAGAAGGGATAGGGAGAGGCAATATATACTTAATGGTGTTGTTCTACAGAGTGCACCAGGTTCACATGCATAGTTCTTTGAAAATGGCAGGATATAGTGGGAGAGGAGTCAGTAAAGCATATCTTAGGCTTCTTAGGAACACAGGAACATAGGAATTAGGAACAGAAGTAGGCAAATTCAGCCCTTCGAGCCTACTCCGCCATTCAATCAGATCATGGCTGATCTCTCCTTAATCTCAAATCCACCCCACACTTGTTCCACATATCCTCTTATCCCTTTTTTATTAGAAATATATCTATCTTCTTCTTGAAACCATTCAATAATTCAGACTTCACTGCGCTATGGGACAGCGAGTTCCACAATTCACCACCCTCTACGAATAGTAGTTCCTCCTCATCTCAGTTTTAAATCTACCGCCTTGCAACTATATTAGGGACCTTTTGTTCTGGATTGCCCCATAAGAGGAAATATTTGGTCTACATTTACTTTATCAATCCCTTTTAAAATGTTATATACTTCGATCAGATCAACTTTCATCCTTCTAAACTTCAGCGAGTATAAATTCATACTGTTTAATATCTCTAAATATGTCAACCCCTTCATCCCCGGAATCAATCTGGTGAACCTCCTCTGAACTGCCTCCAATGCCACCACATCCTTCCTCAAATAAGGGAACCAAAACTGGACACAATACTCCAGATGTGTTCTCATCTACACTATACAATTGCAACAACACTTCTCTACTTTTATACTCCAGTCCTTTTGCGATAAATGCCAACATCCCTTTTGCCTTTTTAAAATTAAATTCTATTCTTAAATAGAGTTATTGAGCACCAAAGCAAGGAAGTTATGCTAAACCTGTCTGAAGATCTGGTGAGGCCACAAACTAGAACATTGCATCTAGTTCTGGTCACCATATTTTATGAAGGATGTGAGGGTCCTTGAGATGGTGCAGAAGAGATTCACAATCCAGGACAAACCAGCCGTTTGACTGGCATCTCATCGACTACCTTAAGCATTAACTCCCTCCACCACTCACACAGTGGCACACAGTGCAGCGCTGTACTCATCACGACTTCTCCAATAGCATCTGAGATCTCTACCACTTAGATGGACAAGGAAAGCAGGCATGTAGGTACACCACTATCTACAAGATTTCCTCTATGCCACACATCATCCTGACTTGAAAATGTATTGGTGCGTCTTCATCGCTTCTGGATGAAAACGCTGAAATTCCCTCTATATCAGCAGTTTGGGAATGCTTTCACCACATGGACCACATTGGTTCAAGAAGGAAGCTTACTACCATATCCTCAAGGGCAATTAGGAATGGGCAGTAAGTGCTGATATTGCATTGACACACTCATCTCCTGAATAAACAACTTCCTAGTCCAGATTCTTGAGATATAGACATAGATGGTTAGTCTTTCATCCATTAATATATTTACCAGATGTTTCAGGGTCCTTTGTTCTTGAACGCAGACTGTTTCCATTGGCGAGAGCTTGTCTTAGAAATGTCAAGTGCCTTTATCCAATCCCTTTGGAATTTGGCCTCTGCAAGTACAGGATTGTTAGCGCATCTTCAGGAATAATGAGATTGTACCTGCTTTGAATGCCAGCAAGTCCCTAGTATGTGAATCATAGTCAGAAATGGCTTAATTCATTGGAAAGCCTTAGACATTACACCTTTTTTGAATAAACAAAAGCACGGGGTACAATAGCTGCCTGGGGCATTGGCCATGCCAACATCGCTACCAATCAGAGACAACTTACCAACCAATCAGCACCCCTTTTCTCCTGCAGTATAAATTGGTAGTCCCTTTGAAATTTGCTATTTTTCTATCTGTCCTAATAAATGCAAGACGAAGACAAGAGATTTGGAAGAATTATTGAATATTTATAAATATTGAATATTTATTTGGGCAGCATGGTGGCACAGTGGTTAGCATTGCTGCCTCACAGCGCCAGGGACCTGGGATCAATTCCTGCTTCGGTCACTGTCTGTGTGGAGTTTGCACATTCTCCCTGTGTCTGCACGGGTTTCCTCCAGGTGCTCCGGTTTCCTCCCACACTCCACAAAATGTGCGGGTTAGGTTGATTGGCCATGCTAAATTGCCCCTTAGTGTCAGGGGGCTAGTAGGGTAAATAAGTGAGGTTATGGGGATAGGGCCGGGGTGGGATTGTGGTCGGTGCAGGCTCGATGGGCCAAATGGCCTCCTTCTGCACTGTAGGGATTCTATGATTCTATGAAAAGGTGACTTTAATTATCCAAAAATAGACTGGGATCACCATCGTTGGCTGTCCCACAATTTAAGGATGATATCTACTCGGGGTCATGGATCAGGCCAATTGCAGACCTGCAGATCTTTAGGCATGAGCATTAGGATGTCCCGCAGGTAGTGAGATCTGGAGTGCAGGATTTGTTCCCTTTCTTTCTCTGCCTTCACTTTGCCTCATCATTAAGATATTTGAATACAAAACGTGATAGCAAACACCTAACAGCCATTAATGCTAAAGCCGCCATGCTTCATGGAAAGCTCCAGGGTGTCTTTGTAGTATTTCTTTGACTTCCCCAAAATATTGGCTATTTAGTAATTGAGGCAACAGGACTTGGCAGCAGAGACAGTTGTTGACCATCCAAACACGTTGTATAGTTGATTGAAGGTGATTTTGCAGAAGCTTTTGCAGGAATTTAGCATGAGCGATTGTGGAGGTGGCTTCAAGAAGGACACTAGTGTTTGTTGAATTATCCTCCCATTGAATTAGGGGATATGGGGAGCAGGCGGGTAAGTAGAACTGATTCGCTTCAGATCAGCCATGATCTTGTTGAATGGCGGGGCAGGCTCGAAGGGCCAGATGGCCTACTCCTGCTCCTATTTCTTATGTTCTTATGTTCTTATGAATCCAAATGTCACTGGTCCCACTGCAGTTCAGGAGTGTGTTGATGACAACAGCTCTGTACACCAGGACTTTTGTTGACTTCTAGATATCTTTGTTGCCAAACACTCACAGCCATGGTATGTCGAAGGCTGAACTGGCCCAGCTTGTCCAGTGTTAAGTCTCCTCATCAATGGTGACCTTTTGAGGAAGGTGGCTGCCAGGTTGGTGTAGTAGTGTAAAGGGCAGAGAGGCACAGGAGTCCTTGAAGTGTGTTCAGGAGAATTTTCATCAGCAATATCTTTCTATGGGATGGTGCCAGAGGACTGGAGAATTTTAAATTGCTCAAAAAGGGTGTAAAGCCCACCAACAACAAGCCAATCATTTTCACCTCAGTGGATGGGGAAACTTCAAGAACCAATAATTTGGGATAGAATTAAGAGCCATTTGAACAAATTTGGGTTAATTATGGAAAGACAGCATGGTTTTGTTAAACACAAATCATGTTCAACTAACTTTTTTTATTTTTTGATGAGGCTAAGTTCTTTACACAGAGAGTGGTGAGTGCCTGGAACTCGCTGCCGGGGGAGGTAGTGGAAGCAGATACGATGGTGACTTTTGAGGAGTGTCTAGACAAATACATGAATAGGATGGGAATAGAGGGATATGGTCCCTGGAATGGTGGGGGGTTTTAGTTCAAACGGGCAGCATGATTGGTACAGACTTGGAGGGCTGAAGAGCCTGTTCCTGTGCTGTAATTTTCTTTGTTCTTTGTTCTTTGTTACAGAAGACGATTGGTGAGGGTAACGTGGTCGATGCGATGTGTAGGAACCTCCAAAAGTGCATTTGGATAAAGCGCTTCACAGCATAATTGTTTGGAAAGTTAGAGCTCATAGAATGAAAGGTATAGTAGCAACTTGGATACAAAATTGGCTGAGTGACAAGAAGCAGAGAGTAATAGTTAATGAATGATTATCGTACTGCAGGAATGTTTGCAGTGGAGTTCCCCCGGATCAGTGCTAGGATCCCAGCTCTTCCTGATACATATTAATGACCCAGACCTTGGTGCACAAGGCCCAATTTCAAAAACTGCAGATGATACAAATCTTTAAGTATTGTGAACTGTGAGAAGGATAGTGTATAACTTCATATACGGGTAGGTAGCACAGGTGAACAAATGGCAGATGAAATTTAATACAGTAAGAGTTTTAACAAAACCAGGTTAAAGTCCAACAGGTTTATTTGGTAGCAAATGCCATTAGCTTTCGGAGCGCTGCTCCTTCGTCCATCTGACGAAGGAGCAGCGCTCCGAAAGCTAATGGCATTTGCTACCAAATAAACCTGTTGGACTTTAACCTGGTGTTGTTAAAACTCTTACTGTGTTTACCCCAGTCCAACACCGGCATCTCCACACAGATGAAATTTAATGCAGAGGAACGTGAAGTTATTCATTTTTGTAAAAAGGATGTGGAAGGATAATGTTAATTAAATGTACAAATGTAAATGGAGTACAGGAGCAGAGCGACCTGGGTGTAAATATACATAAATCACTGAAAATGGTGGTACTGGTTGCAAAAGTGGTTAATAAAGCCGATAGCATCCTAAACTTTATCAACAAAGGCAAAGGCCTGAATTTGAAGAGGCAGAAATGCTCTGTAACCTTAGCCAAAATGGTACCATCACCCTGATTCTGGGAGTCCTACCACTGAAACCAGTACCCACCATTTTGCCGGGAACATGGGGAATGGGAGCAGGAGGTATTTCACATGTTCACGGAGGCAGCAGCCTCCGTGCAGTGCAGTTGCCTTGACTCAGCAATTTTGCTCACCCAGATTTCTGAAACACAACTTGTGAGCTTTAGACATTTGAGGAAAAGGTCTAAAGCTCCCACAGTTCTTTAATGAGGTACAGTGCACTTTTGGAGAGGTTCAAATACCTCTTTGAAATTATTAACAGTATGTGTTAATGTGTATAAAAAGCGGATACGCTCTGTGGAACTGTCAAGCCGTAAAGTCATTTAAATCTCCAGCCATTTAACCTTTGAAAGAAAATAGCCTGCTCTGACACTGTAAAAGAAAATCTGTGTTTGCAATTTGTTTGTTAGCCTAAGCTTGAGGTCCATCATTATAGGATTGGTGCAGCTTGACTGCTTCCACAACTTATCATTATCACAACTGGGTCTGTGAGATCAATTTGACTGCACCTCCAATTGGTTGCTGATGTCTCTGATGTGGTCTAGAAGAGAAAAACAGTAAAAGAAATAACTTCATACTGGTCCAAATTGGAGTTTGATTTTAAGGTATATAAGACCAGTTTGGACCAGAATCAGTCATTTCCAAATTTTACTGGCTTTTCCAATTTTTTGTGTTGTTTGTTTTTATAATGAATTAAGTACTTGAAGAGATTTAAATATATTGAATGGGCTTTTATGAATGAAAGTTTTAATATACTGAAGTCTGTAATAGATACCTAGAACTTTATTTTTTCATCCCAGAATGGCCCTGGATGAGTTGGCATGGAGTATGAAAGGGCAAAAGATGGTGACTATAGTGCATGGGTTGGCATGAGTTGACATTAAGTTAGCATAGAGGTTGTTAAAAAACTTTCTGGATGAGTGTGGCATCATGGGTTGTCATAGGTTGGCATAGAAGGTATAAAGGACTATGGGGGTTTGGTGGGGTGATGAGTTGTCATGAAAGGGGCATGGGGAGTGTGTGGGGGAAGTGAAGGTGTATGAGGAGTGAGGGCATTTTTAAAATGTTTTATTATAACTGGGATGCAGTCCCAGAGCATAGAAGTGGACTCTTTTAAACAGCCCATCTCAGCACCTATTAGCCTCCATGGATGCCTCCACACTGTTTCCAGGGATCGTGGGATTGACTCTAGTTAGCATCCAACCCCCTCAGAATGAATATGCAACCATTTGGGACATTTTCTCTCGAATTGGCTTTGCGAAATCGGGAAATTTCCTGATTTTGGTACAAAGATTCAGCCTTAGAGTACAAAATTTAGGACATTATGTTAAATTTGTATAAAACACAGGTTCAGCCTCATCTGGTGTATTTTGTCCAGTTCTGGGCGCCACACTTTACAAAGGATGTAAAGGCATTTGAAAGAGTGCAAAAAAGATTCAGGAGAATGGTTCTATGGATGTGGGAACTTCTATTGCATAGATAGATTGGAGAGGTTGGGACTGGTTTCCTTGGGGAAGAGAAGGTTGAGTGAAGATTGGGGAGAGCTTTTCAAAATCATGAGGGGTCTGCAAAGAGTAATTGGAGAAAATGTTCCCTTGGTGGAATGATCGAGAAACAAAGAGCACAGATTGAAGGTAATTCGTAAATGAAACAATGGAGATATGAGGAAAAACTATTTGAAGCAGTGATTGGTTAGAACATGGTGGAGACAGGCTTGATCAAGGTGTTCAAGAGGGTTAAGAATGTACAGAGCTACAGAGAGCTGGTGCAGAAGTGGCACCAGATGAATTGCAAATTCTCCTGCACTGCAAGTCCTTCTAACCTTGTTCCTTGTTGCACCCTTCACTCTTCAAACACAGGTCTACCAGTCACCTTGCTGCTGCATTCTGGATCTATTTTTTTACACCACTCCACCCTTGCTCCATTTTCTTTCACTTCCAAAAAGCTTCTTTAAGACCTACTTTTTCCAATGCACTTCTAGCCATTGCTTTCTCATTTCCCTCCCAATGTTGTTCAGGTCTGGTCTCCAACTGTGAAACACTTTGGGATATTTTACTCCACTGGAGATACCAAAGTGCACATGGTTGTAGCTGGCGATTCGGACTTTCCTGGGTTGCCTTAGGGTAAAAATTGTGGTTGGAGTGAGATGTCTGCCCAACCATCGTCGATGTCCCTGACCTCACCACCAATCCCAGAATTAGGCTACTTGGATTACTTTGGACAGGTAACAATAGTATTTCTAGAAAATCTGCGCACTCGCCTAACCAAGTGGGGGGAAAAAATACTAAGGTTTCAGTTGGAAGAATTAAAATGCATTTAAATTGCTTGGTTCTTCCTTGTGCCTGTTTCAATAGTAAAATTGATCCTTCTTCAATTCCATTGTCCTTGGAGCATCAGCCCAAATTCCAGCCCTGGGAATTTTGCAACCTGATTTTCTTTCGGTGAGGGATTTAACCATTATCACCGGACATCATTTTATTCATTATTTTTAAAGTTTTTTTGATTAACTGGTGTATTATATCTGGAATGGGAAGAGGTTCCTGACCTTGAAGTGTTTTTATTTTAGCTGTGTTGTATTTTCATTGGTTCCTTTAACAGTCTGAATGAAGCAATGTTTCAAAAAAACTGGGATATCCTCAAAAATTATGTCCTGATACCATTATCCAATAAACCTACTTTGAGAGAGAAATGTCACTCCTATGAAAAGCTACGCTGAAATCTAGTTACTACTTAGTGATCAAGGAATGGGACGAGGCTGGAATCTTATGCCAACCTTAACAGATTTGCCCCTAGCAAAATGGAATATTCCAGAAAACACTGAAAACAATATTTTTGCATCCATCAGTATGGACACAAACCATAGAAAGTGTTGCAATAAAAGCACATGTTCACTTACTTTACCCATTTGGTAGACAGTTGGTGAAGATCATGATGTTTGCACAGTTCTGGCTGAACTGAAGTCCAGTGAACTTAGATAACAGCGATGTTGCCATCACTTCACTAATTATGGGGTCGATTCTCCCAAAAGTGCTGAATTGGTGGGAAAACTGGTCTAGATCACGACTGTTTTTTTAATGCAACTTCAGGCCTGAATCTCCCCACTCTGTGCAATGCAGAGTCCCAATCGTGAATCTCATCAAAAACCCGGGGGAGGGCGGAGCCTATTTGCGCCAGCGTCTGACAGCTCCGGGCCTCCTACGAGGTGGTCCCAATCTGTCAGTCTCCACGTTTGCTGGCCAGCTCAATCACTGGCCAACCTGGGACCCCCACAGTGCTGCCTCTCTAGCCCTCCCCACGGCCCGATCGTGGCCCCGCAACAATTCCCAGGCCAGCCCTGACCTCCCCCCTGCCCCAGAGGCCTCGATGTCCAGCCCACCCCCTCCCCAGCAGTGGCAATCTCCCCACTCCCCTCACCCCAGCAGACCCCCGCCGCGCTAACCTCCCCTGGGGTCAGACCTCCCCCGCCCGCTAGATCCCCGAACGTGGGGAGCTACTCTAAACCCCACCAGAATGAAGTACTCCTGGCGGAGTGGGAGATGCTATCGCGCCCGGCAAGTTCCGTGCCGGGCCTGACAATCACATGAAAACTACAGTTAAAATATATTAAAAACAGATTAAAATCACTTACCTCTCTTCCTGCCGGTTTCCAGCGCGGTCCCGACTGCGACTGTTCCCTGGCTTTGGGAGATGCGCATGTGTCAGGAACATATGCGCGAACCCCACGAAATGGTCGACGCGATTCTCCTGACCGGACCTGCCAGAAAATTTGCTGGTCGCGATGGGATAATCGTCCTTTGTATTTCTATAAAAAATAAATTCCAAGTCAGAGAAAGAATTTACATGAAAAATATTTATTGTGACATTTCCAACTGCTGATGTAAACAAGATGTTCCCTTCTCTTCATAGCTACCCCATTATCATATAGCTTCAAAAATAAATAAAACATTATCATTTACAAAAGGTCACCATGGGATTTAAGTTTAAAACAACAAAATATTTGAAAAGAAGTTGTTTGCTTTTAGTTCTTGTTATTTGTATATGAAACGCTAGATAATAACCACTGACATTGTATTTCAAGGAAACAAACCATTCTGACAGTACTATCATTGTTTCCAATAGGGCATGAAGACCTTTAATCCACCAGAAGTAGTCCAGAGAGAGCTGATTTATCTCTCTGCTAGTTGCACTGTGTCACAGTCCAATACTTCAATTGAAAAGGAAATGATGCGGGCAGAATTTTTCCAGCTGCTGTACTAAGACGCCAGCAGGTTCACATCAGTGGACAGCCAAATGGGCCTATGCGCAGGCAGCAATGGAAGGTCAGCACCAGTATCTGCCCCCCATGCACAGTAGCAGAAGTTCTGTTGGACAGCAATTAACACCAGCACAAAGAAGATGAACTATCATATAGATGACCTTCACAAATAATGGGCTGAAAAGATGATGGGGTCCGAGGCATTGCACGGGGCCAGAAAAGATTCCATCCACAATCATGTGACATTTTCTACATTTGCAGCAGTAACTTCCCTAATAAATGTTAAATACTTAATGTAGTATTGTCATATTTATCGCCACTTAATTAAATCAGTTTTCAAACATTCATTGTTTATGTAACAATCATATGAGAAATGGGCATTTTAAGAATATAGTCCATATAAAACAATAAGATTCTTTTAGCTGACAGAGAAAATAATGAACTTGACGCATTTCAAGCTTTTAGAAAATAGACTTGGTAAATTTCTCTGTCATCTATCAGGAACTTATTGAATATAGTTTTAAAAAGACAGAGAAGTTTAAAGTTTATTTATTAGTGTCACAAGTAGGCTTACATTAACACTGCAGTAAAGTTACTGTGAAAATCCCCTAGTTGTCACACTCTGGTGCCTGTTCGGGTACACTGAGGGAGAATGCACCTAACCAGCACATCTTTCGGAATGTGGGAGGGAATTGGAGCACCCGAAGGAAACCCACGCAGACATAGAACCATAGAACCATAGAAAATTACAGCTCAGAAACAGGCCTTTTGGCGCTTCTTGTCTGTGCCGAACCATTTTATGCCTAGTCCCACTGACCTGCACTTGGACCATATCCCTCCACACCCCTCTCATCCATGAACCCGTCCAAGTTTTTCTTAAATGTTAAAAGTGACCCCGCATTTACCACTTTATCCGGCAGCTCATTCCACACTCCCACCACTCTCTGCGTGAAGAAGCCCCCTCCAATATTCCCTTTAAACTTTTCTCCTTTCACCCTTAACCCATGCCCTCTGTTTTTTTTCTCCCCTAGCCTCAGCGGAAAAAGCCTGCTTGCATTCACTCTATACCCATCAAAATCTTATACACTTCTATCAAATCTCCCCTCAATCTTCTACGCTCCAGGGAATAAAGTCCCAACCTATTCAATATCTCTCTGTAACTCAGCTTCTCAAGTCCCGGCAACATCCTTGTGAACCTTCTCTGCACTCTTTCAATCTTATTTACATCTTTCCTGTAACTAGGTGACCAAAACTGTACACAATACTCCAAATTCAGCCTCACCAATGCCTTATATAACCTTACCATAACACTCCAACTTTTATACTCGATACTCCGATTTATAAAGGCCAATGTACCAAAGGCACTCTTTACGACCCTATCCACCTGTGACGTCACTTTTAGGGAATTCTGTACCTGTATTCCCAGATCCCTCTGTTCAACTGCACTCTTCAGAGTCCTACCATTTACCCTGTACGTTCTTCTTTGGTTTGTCCTTCCAAAGTGCAATATCTCACACTTGTCTGCGTTAAATTCCATTTGCCATTTTTCAGCCCATTTTTCTAGTTGGTCCAAATCCCTCTGCAAGCTTTGAAAACCTTCCTCACTGTCCACTACACCTCCAATCTTTGTATCATCAGCAAACTTGCTGATCCAATTGACCACATTATCATCCAGATCATTGATATAGATGACAAACAACAATGGACCCAACACCGATCCCTGCGGCACACCACTAGTCACAGGCCTCCACTCAGAGAAGCAATCCTCCACAACCACTCTCTGGCTTCTTCCATTGAGCCAGTGTCTAATCCAATTTACTACCTCCCCATGTATACCTAATGACTGAACCTTCCTAACTAACCTCCCATGAGGGACCTTGTCAAAGGCCTTGCTGAAATCCAGGTAGACAACATCCACCGCCTTCCCTTCATCCACTTTCCTGGTAACCTCCTCGAAAAACTCTAATAGATTGGTCAAACATGACCTACCACGCACAAAGCCATGTTGACTCTCCCTAATAAGTCCCTGTCTATCCAAATATTTGTAGATCCTATCCCTTATCACACCTTCCAATAACTTGCCCACCACCGACGTCAAACTTACTGGCCGATAATTTCCCGGATTTCTTTTGGAACCTTTTTTAAACAACAGAACAACATGAGCCACCCTCCAATCATCCGGCACCTCCCCCGTGAATACTGACATTTTAAATATGTCTGCCAGAGCCCCTGCAAGTTCAACACTAGCTTCCCTCAAGGTCCGTGGGAATACCCTGTCCGGTCCTGGGGATTTATCCACTCTGATTTGCCTCAAGACAGCGAGCACCTCCTCCCCTTTAATCTGTAAAGGTTCCATGGCCTCCCTACCAGTTTGCCCTATTTCCGTAGGCTCCATGCCCGTTTCCTCAGTAAATACGGATGCAAAAAAACAATTTCGTATCTCCCCCATCTCTTTTGGTTCCATACACAGTCTACCACTCTGGTCTTCAAGAGGACCAATTTTATCCCTCACTATCCTTTTGCTCCTAACATACCTATAGAAGCTCTTTGGATTTTCCTTCACTCTGTCTGCCAAAGCAACCTCATGTCTTCTTTTAGCCCTCCTGATTTCCCTCTTAAGTAGCTTCTTGCACTTTTTATACTCCTCGAGCATCTGATGTGTTCCTTGCTGCCTGTACGTTTCATACAACTCTCTCTTTCTCTTAATCAGTGTTACAATCTCCCTCGAGAACCAAGGTTCCTTATTCCTATTTACTTTGCCTTTAATCCTGACAGGAACATACAAACTCTGCACTCTCAAAATTTCTCCTTTGAAGGCCTCCCACTTTCCATTTACAGCCTTACCAGAGAACAGCCTGTGCCAATCCACACTTCCCAGATCCCTTCTCATTTCATCAAATTTGGCCTTTTTCCAGTTCAGAACTTCAACCCGAGGACCAGATCTATCCTTATCCACGATCAGGTTGAAACTAATGGCATTATGATCACTGGATCCAAAGTGTTCCCTCACAGTCACATCCATCACCTGCCCTAACTCATTTCCCAATAGGAGATCCAATATCGCATCCTCTCTAGTTGGCACCTCTATATACTGATGTAGAAAATTCTCCTGAACACATTTTACAAACTCTACCCCGTCTAAACCTTTAACAGTATGCGAGTCCCAATCTATATGTGGAAAATTAAAATCCCCTACTATCACAACTTTGTGTTTCTTGCAGTTGTCAGCTATCTCTCCGCTGATTTGCTCCTCCAATTCTCGCTGACTATTGGGTGGTCTATAATACAAGCCCATTAATGTGGTCATACCTTTCCTGTTTCTCAGCTCCACCCATAGGGCCTCTGTAGACAAGCTCCCTAATCTATCCTGCCTGAGTACCGCTGTTACATTTTCCCTGACCAACAATGCCACCCCCCCCACCTTTTATCCCTCTGCCTCTATCCCGCCTGAAACATTGGAACCCTGGAACATTGAGCTGCCAGTCCTGCCCTTCCTGTAGCCAAGTTTCACTAATGGCTATAATGTCATATTTCCATGTGTCTATCCACGCCTTCAGCTCATCTGCCTTCCCCACAATACTCCTGGCATTGAAATAGACACACCTCAAAAAATTATTTCCACCACACTCTACCCTTCCATTTGTGATTTTGCTTGAACTAACCTGTCTTTTTACCCCTGCTCCACTATCTGCTCTGGCACTCTGGTTCCCATCCCCTTGCAAATCTAGTTTAAACGCTCCCCAATAACACTAGCAAATCTCCCTGCAAGTATATTGGTCCCCTTGTAGTTTAAGTGTAACCCGCCTCTCTTGTACAGGTCCCACCTGCCCCAGAAGAGGTCCCAATGATCCAAGAATTGGAAACCCTGCCCCCTGCACCAGTTCCTCAGCCATGTGTTCATCCGCCCAAGCATCCTACTCCTACCCTCACTGGCACGTGGTACAGGTAGCAATCCTGAGATTACTACCCTCGGGGTCCTGCTTTTTAACTTCCTTCCAAGCTCTTTGTACTCACTCTTTAGGACCTCCTCACTCTTCCTTCCCACGTCATTGGTACCATGGGATAACGTACAGACTCTGCATAGACAGTGACCCGAGCCGGGAATTAAACCCAGGTCACTGGCGCTGTGAGGCAGCACTGCGAACCACTGTGACAATTTCTCTTTAGATTAAAAAATTACCTCTATCCTAATTGCATACATATCTACTTTACTCAACCTCATAGGATTAATTTTCCAATAAATAATTTCAAATTGGGTGCAATTCAGTCACGTATCCAGCGTCCTGCTTAATTTTCATGTTGAATTTTCAAATGTCAGTGAAAGTATCCAATAGTTTCACAGTTGCAAGTTCAGATGAGGCCCTGATAGTGCAATTTAGATGTCAACATAATTTATCAGAGCACTGAGTCATAATCCTGCCCGCAAAAATAGAATCCAGGATTACTTGTGGCAGTCTTAGAGTGGTATTTTTCCTGTGCTTTAACAATTCTGTCATTCCATTATTTTAAACAAGCCTATCAGAAGACACTGCTGTATCCAACTTTCTCTTTTCTATTAGTTTTTATACCAAATATCTCAACAGTTGCACTTCACTGGAATGTCTATAATATTAGTATATTTGAAATAGCCTTTAACTTAGTTTTTAGGAAGAAGAGGTATAAGGTGGGTCAGGATACAGTTAGAAGCAAGTAGGCCCACTCAGTAGTGCAGGTAGAGGTAGTGCAGCTGGTTATGTAGGTCTTTGCATTTGTCTCCTTCTAGCCAGCTTTCAATGCTTCCCCGTGAAGAGTGTGTCAAGGAGCAGGAAACAAGGCTGTCAACTATTCTTACCATCAGCTTGCAGAGCACCACCTTCATTTTGCCTGCCATCATCCAAGGCCTGGAGTGATGCATTGCTCCATCACCATGCCACAGACTCACTTTCCCTCTCCATGTTTATTGTGCCGGTCTTCCTCTTACCCAAGCAGCCTTTACAAAGATAAAAATATACTTTCAAAATATTAACAGTGGCAGTATACGAACATTTGGACAAGCTTCGCTTTCACACTGCCCAACTAATACACAACCCTTGGCCCAATTAGAAAAAATGACACTCATTTGCCAAAAATTGTGGTGTTATTTTTCTTGTCTTCATTCTTGGGATAACATGATAACATAAACATTGATTAAAAATCTATCTCAATGGCAAAAAAAGGATACTTTGTCATGAAAAATGAAGAACTGTAATATTTTTCAGACATTAGCAGCTTGCTATCCAGCTGTCAGGAATTTAAAATCACCAATCAGAACTCATGATCCTCACAGTTTGGCACCTTAAGCAAAAAGGAAATCAGGCTCCTGGCCCCGGGATGACACAATCCGTCCAATACTCCAGACATGTTGAATAGAAACTTACAAGCTGTGGCTGCAGGAACCTGGAAAGGGATGTTTTACAGAAACGAAGATCTTCTTCAAGACGAGGATGATTGCCAGCCTGGGGTTGCTCCCTCTACCAAATGTCAGGAGGTATGACTGGGAGGAAATAATGAGCTGCATGCCAGCTCTCCAACTGCACATGGATTTTGTTTTCAAAGATGAACAGGAACACATGTCTTTTCTTTAGTTGTCAAAAATATTTGTGTGTCGTTGCAGTGTCAGACAAAGGGGAGATGCTGAATGCAGTACTGGAAAGGTCACTGCCTGAACCCCTGTTATTTCTTAAGTACATACAAAAGCAACATTAAGCTTGTTAACTTTTCACGGAAAACTAAATCAAAAGATATAGTAGGAACAGAAGATGCGGCTATCATTTCTCAAGAAAGTTGAAGTCAATTATATGATTGAGTAACACAAATGATAAAGTTTGGAATACTGTGGCAAAGAATGTATATGTTGAAGGTAAGACAGAATGGGCCATTTTAACGTAGCACCCAAAATTGGTGTCAAGTCAATGGAGTGTTTGCTCTGCCAACCTACTCCTTCTGAAGTGAGGCCCAAACTCTTCCCAGGAAGCTGCTAGAAATGGGTCACAGCGGCTTGAGCTGAACCAGACCATATCAGCTTCGAAAAGACCTGACCTAGTTCAGTAGCCACAAGCAGCATTCAGGACAAGTGAGGAAAAGCTTTTTAAAAATGTTTAGCAAACTTCTTATGGCTTTGCTTAAGGTTGAACCAGAATGAATTTCAAACTCCAGATCTCTGACTGAATCATGGAATTATAGAACCTCAACAGTGCAGAAGAGACCATTTGGCCCATCAGGTCCGCACTGACTCTCTGACAGAGTATTTTACCTAAGCCCTCTCCCCAGCCCTAACACATTTCCCATAGCTAATCCATCCAACTGACACATCTTGGGATGCTAAGGGGCAATTAAGTATGGCCGATCCACCTAGCCTGCACATCTTTAGGCAGTGGGAGGAAACCGGAGCACCTGAAGGAAACCCACGCAGACATGGGGAGAACGTACAAACTCCACACAGACAGTCACCCAAGGCTTGAATTGAACCTGAGTCCCCGGCACTGTGAGGCAGCAGTGCCAACCACTGTGCCACCATGCAAACTGGTCATGGTGAAATATAATGGAGGCATTCCCAATAAGAATTAAACAATTCTATTGGCACATTGAAATCTGTCTTTTGTTTTCATTTCCAACATTACAATTGATATTTTTACCACCAATTTACAGCCCATACCCGCCTACTGAGCATCACACACCTGACCATTTCCTTCGTTATGCTGCCATTGAACATCGCCCCATGCTGAGCCAATGGGGTTTCTGTCACGGTTAAGTTCCACCTGTGAGAAAAGAAGTGGCCATTTGCGGGTAAAGTTCGTGTCACACTTGCATACGATTGGTTCATATTCAAATGATTTCACCTGATTGATTGATATGCAACCATGGTCTATATTCAAATTTTCCAAACAGAGAGAAAGTGAACCAAATCTCAACCATTTTTCCTTCAGTCAACCAACTACACAAAGGTCAAAAAATATAATTTGTGACATTACACATGAAAAAGACAAATGTACAAATACAATTGTTCAATTCTTGTTGAAAATGCATCCATTATATTTTACCATAACCTGTCACCTTTGGCAGGAAGCTGGAGTTTGAACTTGGCTCTAAGTCAGCCACATGAAGTCTGTTGTATATTTTTTATTGCTTGTCCAGAATTCTGTCTGTGGCTACTGAACGAGCTCAGACCTTTCTAAAGTGTGGTCTCATTCAGCTCAAGCTGTTGTGACATATCTCTTGCTGAATCCATAAACCATTTCCAGTCATTAGCCCCACTCCTCTGACTTGTCCACAGGCCATTACCCCCAGTATAGTTTATAATGAATACAATATTAAAGTCCATATAGTGCTATAATCTAACTTCAGCTGTCAGCAGAACACACTTGGACAATGCACTTGATGGCAGAATACAGAAGCAGACCAAAATACATTCTCCTAGAATCTCCTTCCCCAGTGCCTCAGAATCACTTTAGTGCACCCAGACCAGAGGATTTCCTTCCACCAGTGGCCCTAGGCCCCATGAACCCCCTCCATAATGTTTCCTGACCGAGAGAAACAATTTTCCATGATTCCCTCAACCATTGCCCCCTCTCCCCCCAGTGCTATGCCATGCCATTGCTTTTCATTATTCTTCTGCAAGCACTCGCAAAGATCTTCTTGTGCTGCTGTGGCACTCATATGCCACTTGTATCCTCTGTCTTTGCAGTGGCCATAGTTTTCTTTATATTGTGAATCCCATCAGGAGACCACCATGCATATGTAATGAGCCTTGACCCATGAAAATGAGAAAAGGTTGGGGTAAATATGTGGAGCTGACCAGATGTTCCATCCCTTGGGAACTCCTCCTCGTATTAGGCACCTTTCCTTCGAGGTTCCATTGCAGTATATGAAGATAAACATGACATTATCCAGGTCAACATTCCTCCCTTTACCAACACCATTAATAAACAGATTAGTTCACCCATTTGTTGTTTGGGAGAATTTTCTTTGCAGCCAAATTGTTTTCACCTGGACGGCGCATTAAAAAAAGTAAGTTGATGTGCGGTGTTTGGGACATCCTGAGAGATATCAGAGAATCCCGACAGTGCAGAAGAGGCCATTTGGCCCATCAAGCCTGCACCAACTCTGACAGAGTATCTTACACAAGCCCTCTCCTGCACCCTGCCCCTGAAACTTCCTACATTTCCCATGGCTAATCCATCTAACCTACACATCATGAGACACTAAGCAGCAATTTAGCACGGCCAATCCACCTAACCTGCACCTAATCTTTGGACTGTGGGAGGAAACTGGAGCATCTGGAGGAAACCCATGCAGACACGGGGAGAATGTGCAAGCTCCATACAGTCACCCAAGGCTGGAATTGAACCCGGGTCTATGGAGCTGTGAGGCAGCAGTGTTAACCACTGTGCCACCATGATAAAGTATTATATAAATCTATCTTCTTCTTTACTGATCTTGACACATAAGGAAGTATGACAACTTGTTAGCAGAGTAAATTATTCAATAAGATACATAGGGCGAGAAGTTTTGGCCATGTGCACCCAAAGACCGGAAATCCCTGCCTGAGGTCAATAGACCTTTGCATGGTCCGCCAGATTTTCTGTCCCGCCTGCTTTGATTTCCACGGAGGGTGGGATGGAAAATTTCCAGCCATAAAGTTGGCCTGGCAGCACTTGGAGGCAGTTTGAAGTGACTGCTATAAGTTCATAAAGGGTTTATCCTGTATTTGACAAAAGTAAATTTGATTGCCAGATCCAATGTGCTAATGATTTATTTGTTATGTTGAGTATAACAATCAGTGATGAGATAAGTAACATTAGAAAGTTTATTGGGAGAATTGCGAATTTTATAAGGTTTCTAGAATTATTCTTTTGGCTCTGTGTTCCAAAAACACAGGGTGGCACGGAGATTAACACTGCTGCTTCACAGTGCCTGTGGCTCGGGTTCAATTCCCAACTTGGGTCACTGTCTGTGTGGAGTTTGCTCATTCTCCGCGTGTCTGTGTGGGTTTCCTCCAGATGTTCCGGTTTCCTCCCACAGTCCAAAGATGTGCAGATTAGCTTGATTGGCCCTAGTTTCGGGGGGATTAGCAGGGTAAATATGTGGGGTTATGGGGATAGGGTGGGATTGTTGTTGTTGCAGGCTCAATGGGCCGAATGGCCTCCTCCTGTACTGCAGGGATTCTATGATTCTATGAAGGATGGAGATGGTTCACTCTATTGTCAGTGGGAAAATACTGCTGATACTCAATGAGTAACTGCTGAATAACATTTTTATCTTATTTGTGAGGAGACTACCAAATTGAGTGAAGGGTTTACAATTGTGAAATGCAGATCTTGCACAAAGTGTGAAAATGATATACTTTGTATACTTTGGCCTGAATTTTCATGGGGAAGGAAGGTGTCTACTGCTTATCTAAAATTGTGCGAGAGCTACAAAATTCTGGCAGTCCTTCCCCTGAACCCAGGACCCACCAAATTTGACGGCCGGGGTTGCGGGGTGGTGGGGGGAGGGGGGGGTGCGGGGGGGGCGGGGTGTGGGTCAGGTGTGGGTTGCACATCTAGTTCATGGAGGCAGTTGCACTTTGAAAAGTAGCCCAACAGCGGTTTGTGGTCAGAAACGATGATAAAGTGTGTGTCATGTAAGTGTTGGTGGAATTTCTTGACGCTGAAGACTATTGATAGTCTTTCCTTCTTGATTTGTTAGTAGCTTTTTCGGCCTATGAAAGTGTTATGACACATAATCTATTGGCCTTTCAGAGCCAACACCATATGGAGAGGCATCGTAGGTCAATATCAGTTCTTCAGAAGGATCGATGCGTACTAACAGGTTTAAGAAATGCAGCAATTGCTTCACTCTGTTGGAAGGCTCCAAAGGAGCCTTCCAACATCAATGATGGAGTTTCTTTAGCAGAATATGCAAGACAGCCAATGCCATTAGTAAGTTTGGTAAAATAAAAGTCCATAGAAGTTTACCATCCTCAAAATCAATTTGAGTTCAGTTGTGTTTGTGGGACCAGGTGCCTCCTTTATCATTTTGACCTTGTCTTCCATGAGGTATAATCCTTGTGCATCTATATGGTGCCCCCAGGTAAATCACCTCAGTCACTTGGAAAGTGCACTTCTCTTTCTTGAGAACTCTAGCCTCCTGAAATCTCTATGACATCTCTTCTAAGTTTGCTAGATTCGTCATCTATTTTGATCCAGTTACAAGGACATTGTTGAGGTATACTAAAACCTGTGGTAGCCCCTATAGCAGACTCTCCATTGTCCTTTGGAATAATGCACATGCTGAAAACATGCCAAAAGGCAAACGCATGGACTGGAATTGGCCTTAGTGTGTGTTTATTGTGACATACTCCCAGGAAGCATTATCTAATTCCCGTTGCTGGTACACGTGACTCATATCTAGCTTTGTATCAGATTGACATCCTGCCAGCTTTGCATACTGTGATGATACCAGCTTTGCATACTGTGATGATACTGCCCCTCTAAAAAATCTATCTGTGGCATGTTTCTTGTGAAAGATATGTTTAACATTCATCTCTAGTTTACACTGCCGATCTGTCTGCCAGGTCAGCCCACATGCTGAAAATGTAGAAGAATAATTGTTTCTAGATATTGGGGTGTTTTTCCTATCTGAGATAATGTAGTTTTGCTTATTTTTTGGGTTGTTCCCTGGGGTTGCAGAGTAGGGTTTAATTAAGTTGATTGACAGAGACCAAGTCATGTGCTAATGGGAGAAGTTAAGCCTAAAGAGTCAAGCAGGAGGTCTTTTCGCTCTCTCTCTCTCCAGAGACTGCAGTTTGGAACCTGCTAGAAAATAGGTATCTCTTGCGAGAGAGATCTCTCAAGGCTAGAGGACTCACAGCCCATATACCAGCACGTAAGCCTGTTGTTTGCTATCTGATTTTGAAGAGAAGTTTATGTCTATGATGAATATTGCTTAAATTGGAACTAATAGAGATAGGCTAATAGTTAAGAATTGTATCTTGTCATGTTTAAGTATCTCAATTGGTAAAAGTTACACTAATTATTTTTGTTATAGTTAAACTGGATTTAGCTTCCTAGTGGTTCAATAGAATCACACCTGGAGTGAAACACCTTATGCTCACACTATTACCAAAATCGAAAACAGTTGTGGTCTAGTCTAACTCATTAATACTCCTTTCTAATCTGGTCTCTAATATAGGTCTTCAATTTCGGGATTGGATATTTATCCAGCTTGACAGAAATGTTAGCTTTAAATCACCACAGATGCAGATGGTCTGGTTTCAGTACGGGTACTATAGGCACTGCCCATTCCGAGAACTGAACCGGCTGGATAATGCCTCATTCTTCCAACCTGTTTAACTTAGTATCCACTTTCTCTTGTGAGGCAAATGGTACTGGTCATGCCCTAAAGAATCAGGGTGTCACTTTAGGGTCAACGTAAATCTTAGCCCTTTGATTTAGCCTAAATCATCATGAAAAACATTATTGTATTTTCTTAATAGTTTGGGCAGTTTCCCCTTCCTGCCCTTGAAAAACCTCAGCCCAATTCAACTTGATTTCTTTGAACCAATCACAGCCAAGAGGATTGATCCTTCACCCATCACTATTATCACTGGCAGCTGGGTAGACTGCCGTGCGTAGCTTACTGGTACCATTGTGGTGCCTTTTACTTTTAATGCTTCGCCCATTGAAGTCTTCAACTTAGCAGACGTGCTCTCCAAGCTCAATACCTGGACTCCCTCTCTTAGGTACTGAAATGTGTATGTTCATCCATTACGGTAGCTGATTCCCTTGTATCCACTTCCATCTTAAGGTGTTTCCCATTTACCCAGAGCATTACAGTAATAGGGTCTGACTGGACTGTTTTTAGATTAAACTGAGTGTGAATACCAGAATCACTGGTGCCAGGCTCTTTTCACTGCTTTATTAATTGTCCTCCTTTATGACATTAAAAACACTCAGCCACCTTAAACCAGCAGGACTCAGGGGTGTGGTTACTTCCACATCATTACTGTCTGATTCTCTCTAATGTACCATACTGTTTTGTAGGTGGCGGTAATTGTTTCCCACTTCACGGCAGCTTTGACAGTTACTGATGAACGGTGCCATTTTGTGCACTCTGCAGTTCCTGTGTACCTTTTTCTATGCTTTTGATGGCCAGCCCTCTGTCCATTACTCGCTTAAAATTTATGTCGACCTCTGCAAGAAATCTGCATTGAATAGCATTGTTATTCATGCCACAGACTAACCTATCCCATAAAATATCATTTAGGGTTGCTCCACAATCACAATAGTCTGATAATTGCATTAGTTTAGCAATGTAAGTTGTGCTTCATCTGGGGCTCTCAGCATTGAATTAAATTTGAATCTATGGAGTTTGACTGATGGTTGCAATTGAGCCTGCACCAAATCCATGAGCTCGCTAAATGATTTGGAGTCTGGCATGCTTGGGGCTGCAAGACTGCGAATAATGTTATAGGTCTGAGTTCCACAAACACTTACGAGAATTGCTTTGCATTTTGCATCCTTCCCTATTTCCTTTGCTTGCAGATAATATTTGGGGTGTTCCATGGAGGAGTCAAATGGGTCTATTCACCCAAAGAGAGGCATCCTGGTGAGTGTTTTTTTCTTTTGCTCATACTTCGATTAAAACAGGATATTCAGAGATAGTCAGGATAATTTATCCTCATTGCCAGATGTAATGATGCATTTTCAGAAACTTCATCAGTGAACAAGAAAAAATGTATTTACAAGGATCTACAAGAGCAGCAGCATGTCTGCCTTTGCCTAAGAGAACTCCTTCTCCTGGTGTGATTCACTATTCTGACTCTTGATTGGTCACCCAAGCCAAGTGACCCTTACTTTGTTGTATTGCCCTTAAAGAGTCAGTTGCCACACCATTCCTACCTTGATCTGTGTCTTCAACAAACTTGGAAATATTACATTTGGTCCCCATATCCAAATCAATGATATAGATTGTGAATAGCTGGAACCCAAGCTGATCCTTGTGGTATCCCAATTGTCATAGCGTGCAAACCTGAGAATGACTGGCTAGTACTATTCTCTATTTCTATGCCTAACCAATTCTTAATTCATGCAAGTACATTACCCAAATGCCATGTGCTCTAATTGTGTTTACTAGCTTCTTGCGTGGGATTTGATTGAACGTTTTCTGTATATACTGTATCTTTATCTATTCTGCTAGTTACAGCTACAAAGGTTTGTCAAACACTATTTACCTTTCATAAATTCATGTTGGCGGGGGGGGGAGGGGGGTTCTCCAGGCAAGCGAGCCCCAATCGCGAATTGCGATGACCTGGAGAATCAGGAGTCAGCGGGAGAGTGGGTTTTGCACCGGTCGCCAAACCCGTCGTGACCCTCCCAGGCCGCACTGCTGATGTTGACCGGGCACCAGGTCAAAGCAGGCAGGAAGCCTATTAATATTCAAATATACAAATTTAAATACAATTAGCAAGTCGAAGTCAAGTAACCCTCACTCTTCATCCACCTCCCCAGCGGGATATGCACCGAACAGCCTTTGATACAGGTTCTTACAACCAAGAACCTGGCATGTTGAACCCCAAGGGTCAAGGATGCACTACTAATCCCTCAGCAATGAGAGGCATCTTTCCCCCCACATCATGCAGGCATGAGGTTCATCCAACCCAAACCCCCACTCAGGCCCCCTTCCCCCTCAAATTGCCACTCAAGCCCCCTTTCCGCTTAGACCCCCTGGTCAGGCCCCCTTTCTGCTTGGACCGCCACTCAGTTTCCCTTTCTGCTTAGACCCCCACTCAGGCCCCATTTCTGCTTAGACACCCACTCAAGCCTCCTTTCCGCCTAAACACCCACTCAGGCCCCCTTTCTGCTTAGACCCCCACTCAGGCCCACTCCCCCTTCAGACCCCCACTCAGCCACCCTTCAGGCCAAGCACCTTTGAAGTGCCAACAGTGTATTGCCCCCTGACACTCTGACACTGATACCCTGGCCTGGCACCTTGGGCCCAAGAGGGCTTGAGGAGATAGGTCCAGTGGCCATTTGCCCCATTGCTGCTGCCAGGCTGCAGAGGTTGAGTCCCTCAAGGATCTTGGCAATTGAGTGGGCTCAGGCTGGGGGAATGTTGTTGATATGACCATTCTCCACCAGGATGGGGGTGTCTTGGCTGGACTGCCCTTTCGAGCCCTGGCAGACCTGAGGATCACCTCTGGCATGGTAATTTCAGTAAGAAGTCTCACAACACCAGGTTAAAGTCCAACAGGTTTATTTGGTAGCAAACACCATAAGCTTTCGGACCGCTGCTCCTTTGTCAAATGGAGTGGAAATGTCCATCTGACGAAGGAGCAGCGCTCCGAAAGCTTATGGTGTTTGCTACCAAATAAACCTGTTGGACTTTAACCTGGTGTTGTGAGACTTCTTACTGTGTTTACCCCAGTCCAACGCCGGCATCTCCATATCATGGTGACTTTAGGCAGCCCTGTGATTAATTTTTGCATTCCTGCCTGTTAGCTATGCAAATTCTGAAGTGGCCAGTTAACTTTAACCTCCATACCCACAGTCACTTAACAGGTTCATACATCATTGCAGCACTCCATTCTGCAGCAAATAATTTCTTTCTCATTGTCAGAAGTGGCAGGTGAGATCAGACCCCTCTGAAGTCCTCTGACAGAAAGGAGATGTCAATTCCACCTGAGCAGGGAATGATTTCAGATCTGTCCAGCTGTGCACTCAGACCCAATGTATGCGCACAGCTGTGATTTGAAGTTGCTGTGGCTTTCCAGCAAACAGAAATCATTGAAACCCTCTCCATTGCACTTGAGGTTTGTGATCTGACAAGTTCAATGTGCAGTGCCTTGTAAAGAATTCAGCTGTCATATCAAGGGATTTCTATCATTCTCCAGCCATCTATGTTTATTTTGATTTCCCTTCATGATTAATTACACCTCAAGTACCCCATTAATCCTGACCTCAATGTAGACAAGTGTCTAATCCTGATTGACAGTCTGTCATTTCACTTCCTCTTTTGCAAACTACTTAATAAACCTTTCAAACAGGGAGTGAAAGCACAGTTCCATGTTTACACGAGCCCTTTAATTCTCTATTATTTCTGGGATGCTTTTGTATCTTCCCCCATGAAGTTTAGTTTCTCTACCATTTCCTTATTCCCCTTTGTAATTTCACCTGTCTCTGCCTGTAATGGACCCACATTTGTCTTTGAAAATCTTCCCCTTTTTACATACCTAGGCAAGCTTTTACAGTTTGTTTTTCTGTTTCATGCTAGTTTATTCCCATATTCTATTTTCGCCTTTATCAGTTTCTTGGATTCTAAAAAGTTTCTAATCCTCATGTTTACTACATTTAAAAAAAAAACTTTTAAAGTCTCAAAGCATGTACAATGGAAACTGAATCCACCTTGGGGTCTTGGTTGGAGATGTGTGTTTATATCATCAGTAGTTTGTAAATCATACAAACATATGAACATACAAAATAAGTGCTGAGGCAGGCCATTTGGCCCCTTAGGCCTGCTCCACATTTCAATAAGATCATGGCTGATCTGCTTGAGTTTCAAATTCCACATTCCTAGCTCCCCCAATAACCTTTGATTCCCGACCCTAACAAGAATCTATCTACCTCCGCCTTAAAAACATTCAATGACCCTGCTCTGAAGCAGAGACTTCCAAAATCACAAAACCATCTGAGAGAAAGAAATTCTCTTATCCTCTATATTAGTACACAGTGAAAAGTATTGTTTCTTGCGTGTTATACAGACAAAGCAAACCTCGAACGTAGGGAAGGAAAGGAGAGAGTGCAGAATGCAGTGTTACAGTCATAGTTAGAGAAAGATCAACTTAATGCAAGGTAGATCCATTCAAAAGTTTGATGGCAGCAGGGGAGAAACTGTTCTTGAATCAGTTGATACTTGACCTCAGATTTTTGTTTCTTGTTCCCAATGGAAAAAGGTGGAAAAGAGTATGTCCAGGGTGCGTGGGGTCATTAATTATGCTGGCTGCTTTTCTGAGACAGCGGGAAGTGTAGACCGAGTCAATGGATGGGACGTTGGTTTGCATGATGGATTGGGCTACATTCACGACATTTTGTAGTTTCTTGCATCTTGGGCAGAGCAGGAGCCATACCAAGCTGTGATACAACCAGAAAGAATGCTTTCTATGGTGCATCTGTAAAAGTTGGTGTGAGTTGTAGCGAAAATGCCAAAGTTCCTTAGTCTTCTGAGAAAGTAGAGGTGTTGGTGGGCTTTCTTCACAATAGCATCGACATGAAGGGCCAGGACAGGTTGTTGGTGATCTGGACACCTAAAACCTTGAAGCTCACGACCATTTCTATTTCATCCCCGTTGATGTAGACAGGCGCATGTCCTCCACTATGCTTGCTGAAGTTGATGACTATCTCCTTCATTTTGTTGACATTGAGGGAGAGATTATTGTCATTGCACCAGTTCACCAGATTCTCTATCTCTTTCCTCTACTCTGTCTCATTATTGTTTGAGATCTGACCCACTATGGTGGTGTCATCAGCAAACTTGAAAATCGAGCTGGAGGGGAATTTGGCCGCACAGTCATAGGTGTATGTGGATATAATAAGGGGCTGAGGACACAGCCTTGTGGGGCACCAGTGTTAAGGATGATCGTGGAGGAGATGTTGTTGCCTATCCTTATTTTTGTTTTATTCATTCATGGGACATAGGCATCGCTGGCTGGCCAGCATTTATTGTCCATCCTTTGAATCGCTGCAGTCCATGTGCTGTGGGTTGACCCACAATGCCATTAGGGAGGGAATTTCAGGATTTTGACCCAGCAACTGTGAAGGAACAGCGATATAGTTCCAAGTCAGGATGGTGAATGGCTTGGAGGGGAACTTGCAGGTGGTGGTCTTCCCATTTATCTGCTGCCCTTTTCCTTCTAGTTTGAAATGGTCATGGGTTTGGAAGATGTTGTCGAAGGATCTTTCGTGAATTGCTGTAGATAGTACGCACAACTACTACTGAGCGTCGGTGGTGGAGGAATTGAAGGTTTGTAGATGTAGTGCCAATCAAGTGGGCTGCTTAGTCCAGGATGGTGTCAAGCTTCTTGAGTGTTGTTGGAGCTGCACCCATCCAGGCAAATGGGGAGTATTCCATCACACTCCTGACTTGTGCCTTGTAGATGGTGGACAGGCTTTCAGGAGTCAGGAGGTGAGTTACTCGCCACAGTATTCCTAGCCTCTGATCTGCTCTTGTAGCCACTGTGTTTATGTGGTGAGTCCGGTTGAGTTTCTTGTCAATGGTAACCCCCCAATTGCGGTCTGTGGGTTCGAAAGTTCAGTACTACAGGCTGAGCTGTAGTCAAAAAACAGGAGTCTGAAATAGGTATCTTTGTTATCTAGGTGTTCCAGGGTTGAGTGCAGGACCAGGGAGATGGCATCTGCTGTGGACCTGTTGCAGCGGTAGGTGAACTGTAGTGGATCCAGGCAATCGGGAGGCCGGAATTGATTCGTGCCATGACTAACCTTTTGAAGAACCTCATAATGATGGATGTCAAAGTCACTGAGTGATAATCATTACGGCACGCTGCCTGGCTTTTCTTTGGTACCAGGATGATGGTTGTCTTCTTGAAGCAGATAAGGATCTCAGATTGTTGTAAAGAGAGGTTGAAGATATCTGCGAGTATTCCCGCCAACTGGTCCGCACAGGATCTGAATGCTGATCCGGGTACTCCATCCAGGCCAATCATTTTCCGTGGATTGACCTTCAAGAACGCTGCTCTGACGTCTGCAATGGCGACCTCTGATACAGGTTCACTTGAGGCTTCCAGGGTGGAGGGCGTACTCTCACTGACCTCTTGCTCAAAATGGCATAGAATGCATGGAGCTCATCGGGGAGCATAAAATCCTTACTTTTATGTTTCATGCCTCTCATAATAAAGGATAATATTCCATTAGCCTTCTTAATTCCTTGCTATATCTGCATACTAACTTTTTGTAACTCATGCATTAGAACATCTGGATGCTTCTGCATCTCAGAATTGAACAGTCATTCTATATTTAAGGATGATGCGCGTTATCAAACACGAGGCTAGATGCTCGGGAAATAAAGGCTTTTATTTACTGTAATGAAGCAGCCAATAATTATATACACGATCCCAGACTGAAGGGGTCCCAGCCAGAGCAGGGACTTTTATACCTCTCCCAGGAGGCGGAGCCCGACTGGGATGTACCACAACACTACAGTACAAAGGTGTAACAAACCCACCCTAACCCAAACAGCAACAAGTAGCACAACCCAACAGTAACATATGTACATCCTTGTAGTACTGGCCAGATCCTGGCTCAGTACTATCCAGTGGGAACCAACGATGGTTCACCACATTCACCCCTCCTTTGAGAACAAAGGCCGGCGGGGTACAAAAAAAACAGAATAAAGTGTCATCAGTCTATAAGTTCAGACGGTCAGGGGGACCGCACCGTCGTTGTGACCTCCTCAATACCGGCGGTGACACCGGAGTAGGCACTTGCGGTGGCGTTCTCCCCAAGGCGGCGTCCAGCTGTTCTTCCACGGACTCACAGGCCAGTTGACCCTGAGGGGACGGTAGTCCATAGGGTCCTGACACGCCCTGCAGTGGCGACCATCCTCTGGACTCAGGCAAGTGTACACGGGAGTAAAATGGTTAAGCAATGGTCCCGATGCTGCCCGCGCCGTGTCCGGGGGAGAAACAAGAGTTAAGGGGTTTGTAACAGGGGGTATGGGAGCGACAGGGGTTGCTACGTCCCCTGCTGGCGCCAGGTCTCGGATCGAGACCGTGTCCTCTCGCCCGTCAGGGTATGCCACATAGGCATACTGAGGGTTGGCGTGGAGGAGATGGACCTGTTCGACCAACGGGTCGGACTTGCGGGCCCTTACATGTCGCCGCAGGAGGACGGGTCCTGAGTACGTCAACCAAGACGGTAATGAGGTCCCCGAGGAAGACTTCCGAGGGAATGAAACATCCTCTCATGGGGAGTAGCATTGGTTGCCGTACACAGGAAGGAGCGAATAGAATGGAGCGCATCAGGGAGCACCTCTTGCCAACGGGAGACTGGAAGACCTTTTGACTTCAACGCCAGTAAGACAGCCTTCCAGACTGTAGCATTCTCACGTTCCACCTGTCCGTTACCCCTAGGGTTGTAGCTCGTGGTCCTACTAGAGGCAATCCCGTATGAGAGCAGGAATTGCCTCAAGTCATCGCTCATGAACGACTAGCCCCTGTCGCTATGGATGTAGCCGGGGTACCCGAACAGGGTAAAGAGATCACGGAATGCCTTGATAACCGTGGCAGCGGATGTATCAGAGCAGGGAACAACAAAAGGGAACCTAGAGTACTCGTCAATGATATTGAGGAAGTACACATTCCGATGTGTTGAGGGAAGGGGGCCCTTAAAATCGACACTCAGTCTCTCGAAGGGACAAGTGGCCTTGACTAAATGTGCCCGGTCAGGTCGGTAAAAGTGCGGTTTGCATTCCGCGCAAACCCGACAGCTTCTTGTTAGGGACCTGACGTCCTCCACCGAGTAGGGCAGGTTGCGGGCTTTTATAAAGTGGTAGAGCCGAGTGACCCCAGGATGGCATAGGTCATTATGGAGAGCCTGCAAACGGTCCTCCTGTATACTGGCGCATGTTCCACGCGAGAGGGCATCCGAGGGCTCATTGAGTTTCCCTGGACGGTACATGATGTCGTAGTTATAGGTGGAGAGTTCAATTCTCCACCGCAAGATGTTGTCATTCTTGATCTTGCCCCTCTGCGTGTTATTAAACATGAACGCCACAGACCGCTGATCCGTGATCAGGGTGAACCGTTTTCCCGCCAAGTAATGGCGCCAGTGCCTGACGGCCTCCACAATGGCCTGGGCCTCCTTTTCCAACGCTGAATGCCGGATTTCGGGGCCTTGGAGGGTGCGGGAAAAAAATGCGACGGACCTGCCCGCCTGGTTAAGTGTGGCGGCCAGGGCGAAATCAGATGCATCGCTCTCCACCTGAAAGGGGATGGACTCGTCAGCAGCGTGCATCGTAGCTTTCGTGATGTCAGCTTTTAATTTATCGAAGGCCAATCGGGCCTCTGGCGTTAGGGGAAAAGTCGTGGACTTAATGAGCGGACGGGCTTTGTCCGCGTAATTGGGAACCCACTGCGCATAATAAGAGAAGAAGCCTAAGCATCTTCTCAGTGTTTTTGCACTAGCAGGCAAGGGAAGTTCAGAAAGGGGGTGCACACGGTCTGGATCAGGGCCAATGACCCCGTTTTCCACCACGTATCCTAGGATGGCTAAACGGCGCGTACGAAACACACACTTCTCCCTGTTGTAGGTCAAGTTCAGGTGAGATGCAGATCGTAGGAAATTCAGGAGATTCGTGTCGTGGTCCTTCTGGTCATGGCCGCAGATGGTGACATTATCCAGGTACGGGAAGGTAGCCCGCAGCCCGTTCTGGTCCACCATTCGGTCCATAGCACGCTGGAAGACCGAGACCCCATTGGTGACACCAAAGGGAACCCTGAGAAAGTGATACAAGCGACCATCCGCCTCAAAAGCCGTGTATTGTCGGTCCTCTGGGCGAATGGGGAGTTGGTGGTAGGCAGACTTGAGGTCTATGGTGGAGAACACCCGGTACTGCGCAATCTGATTGACCATATCAGATATGCGCGGGAGAGGATATGCATCCAGCTGCGTATATCGATTAATGGTCTGACTATAGTCAATGACCATCTGGGGTTTGTTCCCGCTCTTGACCACCACGACCTGCGCCCTCCACGGACTAGCGCTGGGTTGTATGATCCTTTCTTTGAGGAGCCGCTGAACCTCAGATCTAATGAAGATCCGATCCTCAGCGCTGTAACGCCTACTTTTAGTCGCGATGGGCTTGCAGCCTGGCACAAGATTCTGGAACAGGGAGGGTGTGGTGATCTTCAGCGTCGAGAGGCTACAGGCGGGGCGCGTTGGGCAATTTGGAGGCTGCTGCTGTTCTCCCACTGCCAGTGAAGGGAGTGGCCCACCATACTGTAGGGTTACACTCCTCAAGTGGACCATGAAGTTTAGTCCGAGAAGTATTGGCGCGCAAAGTTACGGCAACACTAGGAGCTTGAAACGCTCGTAAACTGTGCCTTTCACCGTCAAAGTTACCACGCAACTCCCTAGCATGGTGACAGACCGGGACCTCGATGCCATAGAGATTGTCTGTTTAGCAGGTTGAATCTGGAGTCCACACCGCTTCACAGTGTCTGGGTGGATAAAGCTCTCAGTGCTCCCGCTGCCAAACAGACAATAAATCACGTGGTCATTTACCTGGATGTTCATCATAGATTTGTCAAGTCTATGAGGCTTGGCCTGGTCCAGGATGATCGATGCCACCGTTGGTTCATGAGCGCCACTGCAGGCAGCTGAGATCGACGAGGAGGACCCCTGCTGGTCGTTCGCGGTCGGTGCCGACCAACATGGCCACTCCCATAAGCCGCACGTGGGTGATGGCGCCAAACTCAGCAACCCCTGGTGGTCACACACCTCCGACTCCGTCGACCGTAATGGCGACGTCCTGGTCTCGCACGTGGACGAACCCCTCGATGATTTCGACGATGAAGAGCCGAGCTCTGAAGAATTGCAGGCCGCACTGCCGTTCCTAGATTTAGATCGGCACACTTTCGAATAGTGCCCTTTCTTACCGCAGGCGGAGCACAACACAGCCTTAGCGGGACACCGTTGCCGAGTATGCTTCACTCCCCCACAGAAGTAACACCGTGGGCCGCCCGGAGCTGCTGCCATCGTCTGGCCCGAGTGTGAGCACGCCATTACGCAGCATTTCGAACCCGAGGGACAAGGAGGGATTCGCGACTGCTCCTGCCACGTTGTCTCCACGTGGTCTTCCGGATACAATACCATGCTTTTGGAGGCCGTCTCCAGCATCTCCGCTCGCTCGATTGCCTGGGTAAGGTCAAGGTTACCTTTCTCCAATAGTTTAAGTCGAATGTACGACGATCCGACTCCCGCCACAAACGCATCTCGGGCGAGGTCGTTCATGCTCTGCTCAGCCGACACAGCTTTGCAGTTACAGCCCCTGGCTAGCTGTAGGAGCTCGTTCGCATATTCCTCCATCGTTTCGCCAGACTGCCGTCGTCGAGTGGCTAAGAGGTAACGAGCGTGTATTTCATTGGGCAGTTTGATATAACGCTTCTTCAGAAGCTCGAGGGCCTTAGTATAATCGGTGGCCGCACGGATCGCGAGGTAGACAGTGTCGCTTACCCTCGCATGGAGGACCCGGAGTCTGTCATCATCTGTGGTGACTGCTGCGGAGGCTGCCAGGTAGTCTTCGAAGCACTTCAGCCAGTGGTCGAAGGTGTTAGAGGCGCCGACCGCACGTGGATCTAGTGTAAGGCGTTCCGGCTTCAGGATCTGCTCCATACTCTCTTTTTCTTTCTTCGACGAGAGTTTAACAACAGTAAATAAAATTGATGCGCGTTATCAAACACGAGGCTAGATGCTCGGGAAATAATGGCTTTTATTTACTGTAATGAAGCAGCCAATAATTATATACACTATCCCAGACTGAAGGGGTCCCAGCCAGAGCAGGGACTTTTATACCTCTCCCAGGAGGCGGAGCCCGACTGGGATGTACCACAACACTACAGTACAAAGGTGTAACAACCCCACCCTAACCCCAACAGCAACAAGTAGCACAACCCAACAGTAACATATGTACATCCTTGTAGTACTGGCCAGACCCTGGCTCAGTACTATCCAGTGGGAACCAACGATGGTTCACCACAGAGGAATACATTGTTTTTTTATTCTTCCTATCAAAATGAACAACTTTATATTTTCACACATTATACTCAGTTTGCCAGCTGTTTTCCCACTCACTCAATCTATGTATATCCTTCTGCAAATTCCTTCTGACTTCTTGGCAACAGACTTTCCTACCTACCTTTGTATCATCTGCAAATTTAGCTTCTCTGTTTCCCTCATTTAAAGTTTAACAACACCAGGTTAAAGTCCAACAGGTTTATTTGGTAGCAAAAGCAAATTTGGTACCAAATAAACCTGTTGGACTTTAACCTGGTGTTGTTAAACTTCTTACTGTGTTTACCCCAGTCCAACGCCGGCATCTCCACATCGTCCCTCATTTAAGTCATTGATGTAAATTGTAAAAAGTTGAGGCCTCAGCACAGACCCCTGCAGGACTCCACTCATCACATCCTGCCAATTAAACAAAGACCTCTTTATGCATACTCTCTGTTTTCTGCCAGCCAGTCAGTCAGAAGAGAATGTGGGATAAGAAAGAGGTAGGATGTGAGAAAGAGCATTAGATTAGCTATGAGGATATGATCATTTTGATAGTTTCAGATTCACTGATAGTTACATCTCAAATAATAGCCAACATCATCTCCTCCTTAGGACTTGCTGGTCCCTTCCAATTAGTTCCTGCTGCCTTCAATTGTGCACCATGTTGTCCTTCAAGAGAGGGAAATGTGTCAATGAATGTGATATAATCTGTTTGGCAAATATGGCTCTCGAAGTTGCATTAGTTGGCAGTGTGTTGCAACCTGTGAGACATTTGGCAAAGTGAATATGCAGTGAAGCATGTGTATTTTAGGTATGAGTCCTGATTGATAGAGCTTGTTCCTAGGTGTGCGATGGCAAGTTGAACAGTACCTGAGGATGGTGGTGCAGTTGATGGGATATGACATTTGAAGATGTATTCGCTAACCGTACCACTTGTGTGAACACGGGCGGCACGGTAGCACAGTGGTTAGCACTGCTGCTTCACAGCTCCAGGGACCTGGGTTCGATTCCCCGCTTGGGTCACTGTCTGTGTGGAGTTTGCACATTCTCCTCGTGTCTGCGTGGGTTTCCTCTGGGTGCTCCAGTTTCCTCCCACAGTCCAGAGATGTGCAGGTTAGGTTGATTGGCCATGCTAAAATTGCCCCTTAGAGTCCTGAGATGTGTAGGTTAGAGGGATTAGTGGGTAAAATATGTAGGGATATGGGGATAGGGCCTGGGTGGGATTGTGGTCGGTGCAGACCCGATGGGCCGAAGGGCCTCTTTCTGCACTGTAGGGTATCTATCTAACTCATTGAATTTTTGAAACTCTCTTTGTGAGCATCTGAAGGGCCCACAATCACAGCAGGACATCTCTCCTTCTGTCCAATTCCTCCATCAAGACCTCCAGTGCAACGTCCTGAACCCTTAAAACCTACTCTTCCCCCATGTTGTGCCGTTCATCACAGTTTTTCAGAGTTGATTCCCAATAGCCAGCAAAGGCTCGAACCACAATGCACTTCCTCTTTAAAAGGCGCAGGTTAGCTTTAACTGGTGTTAACAAGTTTCCAGTTTGGCCTTCCTCCGGATGTATCCAGCTTCCAGCTACTCAACAGTGCAGTTAGTGTTGGCCAGCCGCAGCTATCATTGAAATAAGCAGATAGCATGAAGTTGGCGGACTGTCTGCATCACAAAAAAACAGGCGAGGTTTGATCGCACATAGTGATCCCGTTGCCTGTTTCAGGGGCTATTGAATTTAGCCCCCAGGCTCTTTGGATCTGTTTGCGTTCACGTGAAGAATCTGATGCTCAACCTCAGTAATTGAATAATTGTTTTCATCTGTACATTGCATTTATTATAAGAGAGCCTGGTGTAACTTTTAGAGGATGGAGCTGAAAGGTTAATTTCATGACTGCTTATTTATCACTTTTCATGAACAGAACTGCAAGGCTTATTCACTCTTAAAACGTGGATGAAAATGCTCCATCTGTGAACTTTGGGAGCTAATGTATTTTGGTGAGCGCATCATTTAAAACATTGCATTTTTCTGGAAAGGCATTAGATTTGGAGTGCAATTATTTACACTAGAGCTTAGAAAGTGAAATTTGCACTGCAACTCCTCAAGCCTGACATTTGTAGGTTGGTATTTATGTGAGGTATTAACAAACTAGAAGTTAGAAAATAATAATGACCATAAACATTCCAATAAACCATAGGGTTTTTAAGGATTAAACTACCTCTTCAAAATCAGCCTCTTACCATTATTAATAGCCATGGGGTTACTGGCTATTTGTTGGTCATGACATTGCCACCCTTGTCAAATGCCATTTATTCACAACAGCTTGACTATACAATGATTAGTTCATGTTCTTGTGGAGTTTGGTCATGGTGATAACACTGCATTCAAACTGTGCCTCCTTCGATCACCCATCACTTCTTCTTCCACCACTTTGCTGTCAGATAACGTTAAAATTTATCACCCAGTTCATTCTGCAAGGCAGCATAATTAATGCACATTTTATTTATGAGCCTGAAACCTTTCAGTTCTTTACTTTGATGAAGCATAGACATTTGCTTTTTAATTCTGTTCATTCATTTTTTTTCTATTTAAATCCATCTTTTTCACTTCACTCGCCTGTATTTATTTAGTTAATCCTTTGATCTGAGTTGATTTATTATTGTCACATGTATTAGCATACAGTGAAAAGTATTGTTTCTCGCACGCTATACAGACAAAGCATACCGTTCATAGAGAAGGAAACGAGGGAGTGCAGAATGTAGTGAATATGTGATATTTGAAAGAGGGACAATAGTCATAATCGATGGTTATATTGCAATGGATGTGAAGACAAAATGATGTTCATCATCTGATCGCACACCACCACTTGTGAAATATTTGGATGGATTGATGACAGAATTTTAATGTTCAACTGAAACCAACCACATAGTAGTTGTGCAAAATGCATGGTTTAAGATGAAGCCAAAGCTGCAAACAGGTTTGACAAAGGGTTAAGAAAATTTTCTATATTGTTTTGCTTCAAGATGCTGCAGATTTGGATATGTAAATTTGGATGATTGATAAGTCACTTCGCTCATCAGTAGATGTACATAAAGTTGGCATAAATGATAGCAGAAATCTGTTTTAAAATGTAAGTTTATTGAAATGAATGTTATAGAGAGGCATCATCAGAGAAGACTGTACAAGATCCCAATTATTTATGGAGATAAAATGACAAAAAGACAGCAACAGTGGACAATTCTCACATGAGTGGGATAGTATTCTTCTGTGGATGGGAAAAGAACATAAGAACTAGGAGCAGGAGTATGTCATCTGGCCCCTTGAGCCTGCTCCGCCATTCAATAAGATCATGGCTGATCTTTTCATGGACTCAGCTCCAGTTACCCGTCCACTCCCATAACCCTTAATTCCTTTACTGTTCAAAAATCTATCTATCCTTGCCTTAAAAACATTCAATGAGGTAGCCTCAACTGCTTCACTGGGCAGGGAATTCCACAGATTCACAACCCTTTGTGTGAAGAAGTTCCTCCTCAACTCAGTCCTAAATCTGCTTCCCCTTATTTTGAGGCTATGCCCCTTAGTTCTAGTTTCACCTGCCAGTGGAAACAACTTCCCTGCTTCTATCTTATCTATTCCCTTCATAATCTTATATGTTTCTATAAGATCTCCCCTCATTCTTCTGAATTCCAATGAGTATAGCCCCAGTCTACTCGTCTCTCCTCATAAGCCAACCCTCTCAACTCTGATATCAACCTAGTGAATCTCCTCTGCACCCCCTCCAATGCCAATATATCCTTTCTCAAGTAAGGAGACCAAAACTGTACACAGTACTCCTGTTGTGGCCTCACCAGCACCTTATACAGCTGCAACATAATCTCATTGTTTTTAAACTCCATCCCTCTAGCAATGAAGGACAAAATTCCATTTGTCTTCTTAATTACCTGCTGCACCTGCAAACCAACTCCTTGTAATTCTTGCATAAGGACACCCAGGTCCCTCTGCACAGCAGCATGCTGCAATTTTTTACCATTTAAATAATCGTCCATTTTGCTGTTATTCCTATCAAAATGGATGGCCTCACATTTACTAACATTGTATTCCATCTGTCAGACCCTCGCCCTCTCACTTAGACTATCTATGTCCCTTTGCAGGCTTTCAGCGGCCTCTGCACACCTTGCTCTGCCATTCATCTTAGTGTCATCTGCAAATTTTGACACACTACACTTGGCCCCCAGCCCCAAATCATCTATGTAGATCGTAAACAATTGCAGTCCCAACACTGATCTCTGAGGCACACCACTAGTCACTGATCGCCAATCAGAAAAACACTCATTTACCCCCACTCTTTGCGTTCTGTTAGTTAACCAATCCTCTATCCATGCTAATACATTACCCGTAACACCATGCACCTTTATCTTATGAAGCAGTCTTTGGTGCGGCTCCTTGTCAAATGCCTTCTGAAAATCCAGATACACCACATCCACAGGTTCCCCATTGTCCACTGCGCATGTAATGAAAGCATATTTTTGGGGCAGAGTTAAAAGATTTTAGATAAAGGAAAGAGAGGCCATTCTGCCTGTCCCAGCTCTATCTAGAAGACACAAACATTTTCAATTTCAGAATCCAATTTGTTAAATTATTCCAAGGGTTTTGCTGCCATTTATCTATCTGAAAGTCTACTTCATGGCTTAATCATTATTTGTGAGAAGTATTGCTTCCTCCAATGTTGCTATTGTTAGGTACAAGATCAGGAAACCCAAGGTATATTATGAAGTCAGAATATACCCCGACAATTTGCTTTTTTGGTATTAATGTGAAGATATGGGGGGGGGGGGGTTGATTCTCCCAGCCCGCTGCACTGCTTCTGTAACGCAACAGGCCGGGAGACTCTAGCGGAGGGTGGTTCTCGGGTGCCATGGCCTCCATGCATCTCCAGCAGCCAAACTTCCAGTGGCATCAGCTCCATGACGGAAATTGGCATGGAGCTGCATAATTCATGCAAATATGAATTTATATACTATTTAAATAGCATTAGCGGGCCAGGGACTGAAATCTCTGGGCTTGCTAGCCTCTCCCCCCTGCCAGGAGTGGTTCACTCCAATGGGGTTTAGTGTAGCACCCCACCTGCAGCAACCCCGACCCTGTTGAAGTGAAGGGGGGGCAATCGAGGCTCCCCAGAGGGTTGGGCACTGGGGCGGTGCCCCTTGGGCATTACCACCTTGGTACTGCCAGCCTGGGCTCCCTGGCACTACCCAAGGAGCAAAGTGCCAATGCCCAGGGGGCACCTTGACACTGCCCACTGGGCATGTGGCAGTGCCAAGGAGACAGGTCCTAATGAGGTGGGGCCTTATGGGGGTGAGGCCTCTGGGGGCAATTGGTGGGGATGGGGAGTCCAGCTGCCACTCTGCATTTGGGCTGAATGGCAGAGGGAGGGAGGCCAGCGATTGGGGCTGGCCATTGGGGTGGGGGTGGGGTCGGGCTGCAGTGGGGGTGGGGGGAGATCGGGGGGGGGTGTGGGGGAGGAATCAAGGCTGGCCCAGGCATGTTTGGGGGGGCCATTGATCAGAGGAGGTTGCATGGCCGGTGATGCAGAGATCGCGGGGCTGGCCAATGATTGAGCTGGCCAGTGATCAGGATGTCAGCGCTGACAGATTGGCGTATGTGCTGTGGCCCACTCTGCACCATGCTGCTGGTCTCCTCAGCAGGAATACGTCCTGCCCCTGGATTTTTAGTGTGATTCACACTAGAGCACTCTGCAGTGCACGGAGTGTGGGAGATTCACTTTGAAACTCCCGCTGAAAAAAAACTGCGTGATTTACTCCAATTTTTATGCGAATGCGGCATTTAGATTTTTGGGGGGGGAATTGGTGATGTTTCACACCTGACAGAATTCTATTGACATACTGGGAAACTTTTATCAAAACAAATTTTATTTAATAACACTGTTTAACTATAACAAATTAATTAGCTTAATTAATTAGCATTTGAACAATACTTAAACAAGATATGATACAATTCTTAACTGCTAACCTCTCACCATGAGTTCCAATTCAAGCAATTTTCCTCTTATAGACTTGAACCCACTCTTTAAAATCAGTTAGCAAAACACAGGCTTACTTGCTTGTCTCAGGTTAACAGTCCTTGAGCTTTCAGAACACCTCTGGAGAGAGAGACAGACAGAGAGAGACATGTCTTGTGTCTTTCAGAACCAGGCAGTAACTACTTGTATTTTTAAAAATGAAACTGATACAGTATTCCATCCCTGCAAGCATAGCTCTTCACATTAAGCACATGACTCTGTACCTGTCAATCAGCCTAATCAAAACTGTACACTGGGGAGACCCAAGTAAACACAAAAGCATTAGCTCGCTTAAAACAAACACTCCAGGTCTAAAATGTGTACTTAGCATGTGCTCCCAACTAACAATTTAAATGTTTTGCGAGAAAAATTGGCACACTGCAAAACAGATCTGAATTCTAAACATACCCCCATACATATATTTCTTAAAGGCACAGTATCATCACATTGTATGCCACTTTAAATAGCAGCAGATTTTATGTGCTGACTCTTTTTAAAAAAACACTCTGTTCCTCCAAGCATTTTTATCACCAATTTAAGCCCAAACACTTGTCTGTAATGTGGCCTATTTATATCTACCTACTGAAATTAGCTGAAGCTGCAATTCATGCTATGCCCAGAAGACCTATGTGTTTTGCCTTCTTTTTTGGACTATTAGAATGTAGGGCCCATGGCATAATTCTGACCTCCATGTCATGCATCCACAGAACCATGACACTGAAAAACCTTTGTACTCTTAGTATACCTTCTCCCCCACAGAATCCACGTCAGACCTTCTAAAAACACAAACTTACTGCTATCAATCTACCAAGTCAGCTTTAACATTTTGGTGGTAATTTTTACATTATGTGGCCACTTGACTTTTCAAAAAACAGTTTATTTGAATACTCTAACCCCCAAAGCAGTATTATTCCAGTAGATCAATGTGCTTTTTACTGTGTGCCCCATGCTCCATTTCTGTAATCAGTTCCTACAACTTGATGGCAGATGATGTAATTAGAGTCTGATGAATGAACTAATGAACCAGAAATTCCAACTCTGCTGAAAAAGCAGCAAATTGACCTGTTTTAAAGAGATTAATGGATAATGTCTACTGAGTCACAGATTTTCAGAAGAGCTGCATGAATGGTATGCCACTGCTTTCCAACTTCCTGCATCGTGTAACTCTCAGAGTTACAGCAGATTACAGATGTGTCACATTTGTGATTTGGTCCACAATGCAGTCAGAGATGCAGGTGCAACTCCTTGGCCCTGGACCCATATTGAGGTCAATTTAGAGGTGCCAACGCATGTGTTCAATTTAAGTACATCTCAGATAAGAGTACATTTTCACCGAGTTTTCCAGAATTGCATGTTCATTACTCTTCCCTGATGCTGCTATTTTTGTCTTTTCAAAACTTGAACATAAGTATTTGATCCCCTTTAACTTTCTTTACTCCACTAAAAACAACCCTGGTTCATCAAGTCTTTAACTATAACAATATAATCTTTTCTCTGTACCATTCTAGCAAAGCTATATTGCATTATTACCATAGCTCTAACATCCCTTATATAGTGGGTCCAAATTAGCATAGAAAAGTTTATTTATTAGTCACAAGTAGGCTTACATTCATACTGCAATGAAGTTATTGTGAATATCCCCCAGTTGCCAAACTCCAGCGCCTGTTCGGGTAAAATAAGGGAGAAGTTAGCATGGCCAATGCACCTAACTAGCACTAATAGAATATTAATACTGCATTTTAAAAAAATATTCATTTACGGGCGTCACTGGCTAGGTCAGCATTTATAAGAACATAAGAACATAAGAAATAGGAGCAGGAGTAGGCCATCTAGCCCCTCGAGCCTGCCCCGCCATTCAATAAGATCATGGTTGATCTGAAGTGGATCAGTTCCACTTACCCGCCTGATTCCCATAACCCCCAATTCCCTTACCGATCAGGAATCCATCTATCCGTGATTTAAACATATTCAATGAGATAGCCTCCACCACTTCAGTGGGCAGAGAATTCCAGAGATTCACCACCCTCTGAGAGAAGAAGTTCCTCCTCAACTCTGTCCTAAACTGACCCTCCTTTATTTTGAGGCTGTGCCCTCTAGTTCTAGCTTCCTTTCTAAGTGGAAAGAATCTCTCCATCTCTACCCTATCCAGCCCCTTCATTATCTTATAGGTCTCTATAAGATCCTCCCTCAGCCTTCTAAATTCCAACGAGTACAAACCCAATCTGCTTAGTCTCTCCTCATAATCAACACCCCTCATCTCTGGTATCAACCTGGTGAACCTTCTCTGCACTCTCTCCAAGGCCAATATATCCTTCCGCAAATAAGGGGACCAATACTGCCCATCCCTAGTTGCCTTTGAGAAAGTGAGCTGTCTTCTTGAACCGCTGCAGTCCCTAAAGTATGAGTACACCCACAGCGCTGTTAGGGAGGGAGTTCCAGGATTTTGACCCAGTGATAGTGAAGGTGCGGCGATATATTTCCAAGTCAGGATGCTGTGTGGCTTGGAGGAGAACCTCCATGTGGTAGTGCTCCCAGGTATTTGCTGCTGTCGTCCTTCTAGATAGTAGTGGTCATGGATTTGGAAAGTGTTGCCTAAGGAAGCTTGGTGACTTCCTGCAGTGCATCTTGTAGATGGTACACATAGCTGCCACTGTTTGCCAGTGGTGGAGGGATTGAATTTTCATGGAAGGGGTAGCAATCAAGCAGGCTGCTTTGTCCTGGATGGTGCCAAGCTTCTTGAGTGGTTTATGAGCTACACTCATCCAGGGAAATGGACAGTATTAAACATGTGACTTGTGCTTTGAAGATGGTGGACAGGCTTTGAGGAGTCAGGTGAGTTACTCACCACAGGATTCCTAGCCTTTGACCTTCCCAAGTCTTATATAATCACCTTTTTATTCTTATAAACCATGTCTTTAGGCCTCAAAATTATTTGCCGTTTTAAAAATCTATCACAAAAGCAACTAAACCAGATTGTAGATAGCAACACCCAACGTTTCCGTGGCAGCTCTATAATTTTTGAGTGAATCAGTAGAAACCCATATTCCACCAATGGATCCCATTCAGATTTTATTTGCTTCTGAATTTCTCTTCAGGTAAGTTTTTTAAAGCATCACATTTTCATTTATATTTTAAAAACACACCTTTTTGTTTGTCACTGCTGATTTCTTCATCCTACCCACCCCACTCTCCTTCCACCTATCAATTCCTCCGCTAGGCCTAACCTATCATCTACTAGTTTAACAACAGTCTTGGTTAGATACTCGCCTCAAACCTCTATAACTCTCGCATTTATCTTCTTCCTCTGCTCTGTTTATTTTACCTTTTCTTTAAGCCTTCATTTTGACTTGTTAATAAATACCAGCTGGCCTCTAAGATGGTCAGTTATAATGTGTTCCCAGTCCTGACTGCCACCTGCAAGGCATTCCAGCTCCATTGTCCAGTGAAAATGAATGGTGGAAAGAAAATCAGGTGGGATTATTTACCGGCCTACTCTCTGGCCCACTAATTTCTCAAAAACTTTCACTGAAGGGTTTCACATTTGCCGTCCTCTAGTCCTCTAAACAATTTTCCTTTCCACAGAGTTTTGGTAAATACTCAAGGGCAGAATATCTCCCTTTGAAACAATCTTACAATGCCACACTTCATTTAAATTCAAAATGCTGAGATCATAATAAAGAATATCCAAATTAAAGGTCAACTGTCTATTTTCCATCTGGTGCCGTAATAACCTAGGAATCCTCAAGTTCTGGTTCTTGAAACCTGCACTTAAATTTTCTGAGCTCATTGTGTCCCAGTGAGAAGTGCGTATGTGTGTGAGAGAGAACAGGCCAAAACTCACTCAATTTACAGACATTTCTCCTTGTCAACCTTGATTCTGTGCACAGGTCTTTTCCCATAATAATCGCAACGTTCCACCTCCAGCTGACTTATCTCCAGGAGATTGTAGAAGTCATGGGAGGATTCAAATACATGGGATGAACCAGAGTATCCCTCCATTAAAAACATCTCATACAATGCATAAGATCCTCCTTCCCCGTTGCTGAACATAATTTTATTGATTTAATTCAGTGCTTTCAGGGTAAAAACAGTGGCAATTTGAATTTTGAAAAATTAAAAAGAGCTACCAAACATAATATAATACAGTTTATTAAAATCATCTGGTAAATATCTTGTTCAAAATATAAGAGTCAGCAATCTGAAAGCTTGTGGAACAGAAACAATAACTGAATTATTATAGTTTAGTAAATTATAATGGAGGACTAGCGTGGCCTTAAATTGCCGTGATTTCATTAGTTTGTCTGTTTGCAGTTCCCCTGTTTGTACCCCTTGCCCGTCCACCCCAAGGGGTTAGAATCCTTCACACTTAATCCCAAATGTCAAACGCTGTCTCGATGAAAGGGTATTTGAGATGCTCTGACTGGATCATTCCACATTGAAGGATAAGGTTCTGCTGTTAATATGAATATCAGAATGCTTTAACTGTTTGAAGAGCTGCCATTGTTCCATTTGAAATAAATACGGTACTTCAACTTTAAAATGTCTTTCGTTCCAAATAGAATTAGCAGCTTGGCATTGAAAAATAGCTGGAATTTCAGCATAATGAGAATGCACAAAAAAAAACTTTTCTTCATGTAAGGGAAGCAACTGAATTATTTAACTATCTGGAAAGTTCCCAACATGCGAATCATGAAAAAGCCAACTTTAGTAAATGGACAATGAACCTATTGTAAATAGATCAGTACTCAAAATATATAGTTATACTTAAAATGCAAATTCCAGTTGAGAAGAAGATATCAGTATAAAAAAATAAATTTATATGTTCTACTTGTCATTCATTAACTCCAATGTGCCTATAGAATCATAGAATCCCTACAGTGCAGAAGGAGGCCATTCGACCTATCGAGCTTGCACTGATACATCGACAGAACCCCACGTATTTATCCTGCTAGTCCTCCTGACACTAAGGGACAATTTAGCATGGCCAATCAACCTAATAGGCATAGGTTTAAGGTGAGAGGGGAGAGATACAAAAGTGTCCAGAGGGGTAATTTTTTTCACACAGAGGGTGGTGAGTGTCTGGAACAAGCTGCCAGAGGTAGTAGTAGAGGCGCGTACAACGTTGTCTTTTAAAAAGCATTTAAATAGTTACAGGGATACGATGGGTATAGAGGGATATGAGCCAAATGCGGGCAATTGGGATTAGCTTTGGGGTTTTTAAAAAAAAGGGCAGCATGGACAAGTTGGGCCGAAGGGCCTGTTTCCATGCTGTAAAACCTCTATGACTCTATGAATCTATGACTCTATAACCCACACATCTTTGACTTTTCTCAATGAGTATTTGTTGGTAACTTCAATATTCTGGGCTGATACAAATCTGGGCAATGCATTTGGATGTAAAAGTCACCTGAAGCATAGTTTGGTAAATTCCAGCAGATAGTTTCACTTCATTTATATTTTTGCATGGGCTGCAATGTAACTGCAGGCCAATGTGAAGCAAAGTTTGGGAAGTTCTTCATGTGATTGACCTTAGACAGACAGTGGTGCAAGGCCCAGCAGAGTAATACAGATTTGCATTCCCATTATCAGTCTGCACAAGGTCAGTCCAGGTCATGCAATGATGACCTATAACGCACTGCAAAGTTTTGATTGCCAAATGAAGTAAATACTTCTTTCAGATACTTGACATACCATTCCCTGTGCCCCTACATCACTGTGGTTATTTCAATATCAATGTCACATTTATACGAGGCATCTATTTTTCTTTTCTTCCGAGCAGTATTCACCATATATAGGAAAATTGATGAGTCGCAGTGACTTGCAAGGCGGTAATTCAATTGAAAATTTCTGATAACATCATAAACTGCGGGGAAGAAGATGAAAGAATTTGAGAATGTCAGCAGAGCCCCAGGAGACTTGAATACAACTTTAAACTCACTGCCAGCAAGTTTTTTATTCTTCACCCTAATTCATGGTGAATTTATATAATATTTATTTCCTCTTTATTTGCCATCAGGTAGTAGACACATTGAGAATAGTTGAAACAATGTATTCCAGGTGTGCAAGTGATAATATTGTTAATGTCACATAGCTAGTAATAATATATAACTTGGCAGTAATATATCACCTGAAAGCTATAGATAGCCTAATTGTGATATGCAACCTAATAGCTATAGCTTAATAATGGTGTATAGTCTAATAGTATATTACAACACTAAGCTCTGTAATTTTCTAGTTATGTATTGCCTGATAACAATGTATAACCAGATTGTGGTACATAACCTCATAGAAATATATAATCATATAGTGATGTTTAATTACTCTGAGGGTTAAAACACATTAGCAATAGCAATAGTGACGCACATAAACTTATTATGGTAAAATAGTAGAAATGCCGTCCCAGTTACAATTAACAATTTTATTACCCCGCAAATGAAGAAGGACCACATGATTAGTTTTTCATGATTCATTTTTAAAGTGGGTCCCTCAATATTCGAACACATCACCACAGTGAACCATTTGTCACTTCTCCTCATAATCTTGAAAACTTAAATTCATTGCCTCCTCTTTTTCAAAGTAAACAAGGATAATTCCCCTAACCTTCATAACTTTATTGCTGATACCCAGCTGATACCCAGAATGATCTATGTTGTTCACCTTTTCTATAGACCAATAGTATATGTCATGTTTTAAGCTGGCCAGAACAACATACTTGTACAGTAACCACACAACTTCTTTTAAATTCTGTCCTTTTGCTAATGTGATACAGTACCATATTTTTTTCCTTTCACTTCAGCTAAGCATTGGGCTAAAGGTTTCAAAGATTTGACAATTGCAACACCTACTCTACCCTGGAACACCTAGATAACAAAGACACCTATGTCAGACTCCTATTTATTGACTACAGCTCAGCCTTCAACATCATTATTCTTACAAAACTCATCTCCAAACTCCATGGCCTGGGGCTTGGCTCTTCCCCCTGCGACTGGATCCTAGACTTCCTAACCCACAGACTGCAATCATGATCATTCTCAACACCGGCGCCCCACAAGGCTGTGCCCTCAGCCCCTTACTATACTCCTTATACACTTATGACTGTGTGGCCAAATTCCCCGCCAACTCAATTTGCAAGTTTGGTGATGACACCACTGTAGTGGGTCAGATCTCAAACAATGATGAAATGGAGTACAGGAGAGGGATAGAGAATCTGGTGAACTGGAATGACGACAATAATCTCTCCCTCAATGTCAACAAAATGAAGGAGATAGTCACTGACTTCAGGAAGTGTACTGGAGGACATACCCCTGTCTACATCAACATGGATGAAGTGGAAATGATCAAGAGCTTCAGATTTCTAGGTGTCCAGATCACAAACAACTTTTCCTGGTCCCTCCATGTCATTGCAATCTTTAAGAAATCCCACCAATGCCTCTAATTTCTCAGGAGGCTAAGGAAATTTGGCACGTTTGCTATGACTCTCACCAACTTTTACAGATGCACCATAGAAAGCATTCTTTCTCATTGTATCACAGATTGGTATGTCTCCTGCTCTGCCCAAGACCACAAAAAAGTACAAAGGGTCATGAACGAGTTCATCACTCAAACCAACCTTCCATCCATTGACTCTGTCTACACTCCTGATACCTCAGAAAAGCAGCCAGCATAATCAAGGACTCAATGCATCCCGGACCTGTTTTGTGCTGTGCTCAATGTTACCATTACATTTTGATGGCTCAGGAACTCCCAACTCCCAACAATGTTTGCTGCCCCTTGCTCTTTCCTAACTCCATCCAAACTGATTCTACATCAAAATCCTTTGACCTAAGATCCTCTCTCACAATTGTACAATTCCACAATTCTCACAATTCCACCTTCTTCCATCAGGAAAAAGATACAAAGGTCTGAGGACGCATGCCAACCAACTCAAGAACAGCTTCTTCCCTGCTGCCACCAGACTTTTGAATGGACCTAAGTTGATCTTTCTCTACACCCTAGCTATGACTGTAACACTACATTCTGCACTCTCTCTTTTGCTTCTCTATGAACGGTATGCTTTGGCTGCTTAGCGCACAAGAAACAATACTTTTCACTGTATTCTAATACATGTAACAATAATAAATCAAATTGAAATCTTTCCTAATTAACACCATATTTAACCATTCTACTAAACACAGAGGGAAGGAATTTCTCTGACAGAAGATCTGCACCCCACTTCCCCCCACCAAAAAAGTAACAGTATAAACAACAGGAGAAATTGCCACTTACACTGTGGCAAGGTGCCAGAGTACTTTTCTTCCCCTGCCCCGAACTGAAAGAGCCATCCCAACTGTGTTTCAGGATTATTCATCACTTACGAGGAATAGGCTAAAACATAAAGTTTATTTATTCATCACAAGTAGGTTTACATTAACACTGCAGTGAAGTTACTGTGAAAATCCCCTGGTCACCACACTCCAGCCGGCGCCTGTTCGGGTACACTGAGACAGAATTTAGCATGGCCAATGCACCTAACCAGCACGTCTTTCAGACTTTGGGAAGAAACCAGAGCACCTGGAGGAAACCCACGCAGACACTGGGAGAACATGTGGACTCCACACCGACAGTGATCTCAGGCTGGAATTGAACTCAGTTTCCTGGTGCCATGAGGCAGCAGCGCTACCACTGTGCCACCATGCCGCCCAAAGAGAAAAATATGGTGGGGCAGCAGCGGTAATAAGGGGTGAGATCAGTACAATTGTGAGAGAGGATCTTAGGTCAAAGGATTTTGATGTAGAATCAGTTTGAATGGAGTTAGGAAAGAGCGAGGGGCAGCAAACATTGTTGGGAGTTCCTGAGCCATCAAAATGTAATGGTAACATTGAGCACAGCACAAAACAGGAAAAGAGAGCTGCATATAATGTGCATAATACAGTAATAATGGGAGATTGCAATTACAGATAGACTGTAGGTAGCATTAATGCTGTGGAGAATGAACTCATGGAGTGTGTACAGGAGGGTTTCTGGAGCAGTACATGAAGAACCAATAAGAGTTTGGGCTATTTTAGATTTAGCATTATATAATTAGAAATGACTCATTAATAACCTTGTCGTTTCCTAAAGGGAGCCTTTAGGAAATAGTGACCATAATATGATCGAGATTGCGCAGTGGTTAGCACTGCTGCTTCACAGCTCCAGGGTCCCGGGTTCGATTCCCGGCTCGCGTCACTGTCTGTGTGGAGTTTGCACGTTCTCCTCGTGTCTGCGTGGGTTTCCTCCGGGTGCTCCGGTTTCCTCCCACAGTCCAAAGATGTGCGGGTTAGGTTGGTTGGCCAGGTTAAAAATTGCCCCTTAGAATCCTAAAATGCGTAGGTTAGAGGGATTAGTGGGTAAATATGTGGGGGTAGGGCCTGGGTGGGATTGTGGTCGGTGCAGACTCGATGGGCCGAATGGCCTCCTTCTGCACTGTAGGGTTTCTATGATTTCTATGATCTTTCTAAGTTTCAAAGCGATACAATTCATCCTGAAATTAGGATCTTGCATCTGAACAAAGGGACCTGTGAATGTACGACGGGCAAGTTGTTTTTGGTAGATTGGGAAAATACACTAAAAAATGTAATGGTACACAGACAATGGCTCATATTTTAAGAAGTATTACATGATCTACAACAAACAGACTATCCCCCAAGACACAAAGACCTAACAAGAAAGGTGACTCAATTGTCGCCAACAAAATATGTTAAAGATTGCATTAGATCAAAGGAGGTGGCTTAAGGCTGCCAGAAAAAGTGATAAGCCTGAGGAATTGAGCTGTTTAGAATCCAGCAAAGGAGGACCATGAAAATGATAAAGAAAGGGAAAATAGAATATGAATGCAAACTTGCGAGAAACATAAAAGCAGACTGCAAAAGCTCCTTTAAGGATGTGAAAAAGAAAAGATTAGCAAGGACAAATATGCATTTATTATAGGTGAAGACAGGAGAATTTAAGGTGGGGAATAAGGAAATGGCACTACTTTGTACCGGTCTTCACGGAGGAAGATACAGAAAATCTCCCAGTAATACTACAGAACCAAAGGACTCGTGAGAATGAAGGATTGAAAGAGATTTGTATTAATGAAGAGATAATACTCAAAAAGTTAATTTGATTGAAGGTTGATAAATCCCCTGGACTCAATGGACTACATCCCAGATGTCGAAGGAGATGGCTATAGAGATGATGAATGGTTACCTTTCAAAATTCTATAGACTCTGGAAAGGTTCCTGCAGACTGGAAAGTAGCAAATGTAACCCTACTATTTAACAAGGGAGGGAGAGGGAAAAAGGAAAACTACAGGCCAATTATTTTGACAACAATTGTACGGAAAATATTATAATCTATTATAAAGGATATGATAACCAGATGTTAGGGCAACAGGAAACTATGACTGAGTGAGAGCTACCTGTAACTTTGGCAGCCAACCAATGACATATTGAACTGTTTAAAGAAGACCTGTGTTTTTCAAAAAATACAAAAAAACTGATGACAAATGGCTGCCACCAATCACCTGATTGCTGATACTGTAAAGTTGACCACTTCTCTGGAAAGTCGACATGAGTGGCACTGCAGTCCTGTTACATGGACTTTCACATCTGTCTGGAGTCAAGGTCCACTTGAAACAGGGAAATTCAAGAAGGGAAGACATTAAAGGTTCAGAGTAATGGACTTTGATCAGATACTCCTCAGACAATCACAGCCCCTGTGGAGGACAAATTAACACCCATCTCCTGTTGATATGTATCTTGAAATGTGTCAAAAATTCAGAGATCCAGCAATCAAAAAATAGGATTACTTGGTCAATAACAATGAATGTACAACATGCTAATTGAATTCCCATTTGGGAACATACAGAGAGTAAATTAAAAAAACAGTTCTTCAAAGCAGAATGAGAAAGAACAAGCAGGAGTAGAAAAAACAACATGACAGTCACCTAAACCACTGCTGGAAAAGAGCAGGAAATACTTTTTTTCTCTCTCTACAAGATAAAGGTGGCCCCTGCAACAGAGTGCAGACCGGAATAAAGTCAGTTCCAGAATTCTACAGGAAAACATCTAACTTTAAACGGCCACAATGTTCAACAATCTACACCTCAAAGACCAGTATGTGTGTGCCAACATGTCTTTATTATTTTTTTCGCAGTTTTAGTAACTAATAAACTTGCTCTTTCCTTGACTCAAGTGAATATGATTTGATTGGCTCCTTATCAACAAATCAGGATCGCGCCCGATTTTTCAGCTATCGCAATATTACAAGAGCAAGAAATGGGCGAAAGGCTGAATAAATTATGCAAATAAATTCTAATATTAATTTACATGGCATTAGCGAGCCTGGTGCTTAGGGGCGGGGCATATGGGAGGTGGGGCCTATAGCGGCATAGGGCCTATCGAGCATGGCAGTTAGAGACGGGTTCCACATGTCCGTGCATTGTGGGGCTCACAATCAGCCGTGGGCCCCCGCGATTGCGGGGGGTAGTGTTGACTCTGTCCAGGCTGCCTGCAAGAGCAGGGGCCTGACAGCAGTCTCTCTGTCTGTCAGACTGCTGCTGTTGGAATTGCGCATGTGCAGCATCAGAGTTCTGCCATGCACACTACCTCCCTCTGCAGGCTGGCTGGCAACTTAAGCCCAGTCCATTGCCTGCAGCAGCTAGAAATGGTCTAAACAATTTTTTTAATGTCTAAGTACGTAAGATTGGGCATGAAAACTCGCAGAAAAAACAGATCAGGAACTCTCCCATTTTCACACTAGTGGCCACTTAACATTCTCGTAAAATTCCGCCCTTGGAAAATATTGATATGACTAGGTAGAGTCCACATGGATTTATGAAAGTGAAAACATGTTTGACAAACCTGTTGGAGGTTTTGAGGATGTTACTTAGAGCATAATTAAATGAGATCGACTGGATGCGATGTATTTGGAATTTCTGAAGGCATTTCATATGGTCCCACATGGGAGTTTGGCAAACAAAATTAGAGCACATGGGATTGGGAATAATGTACTGATTTGGTTTGAGAATTGGTTAGCAGACAGAAAGCAGAGAGTAGAAATAAGTGGGTCATTTTTGTGCTGTAGTTTTTCTATGTTTCTATGGCTGCCGTCAGTGGTGGTGGAGGCAAACTCAAGAGGGTCTTTTAAGAGACTCCTGGATGAGTACATGGGACTTAATAGGATGGAGGGTTATAGGTAGGCCTAGAAGGTAGGGATATGTTCGGCACAATTTGTGGGGCCGAAGGGCCTTTTTTGTGCTGTAGTTTTTCTATATTTCTATGTTTCTATTCTCAGGATGGCATGTTGATACTCATGGTGTACAAGGATCAGTGCTGGGGTGACACCGGGCGGGATTTTCCGGCTGTGTTCGCCCCAAAATCGGAAAATCCCGCCCGGGCCAATGGACTCTGGGCTGCCCAAGAACATGACAGACGGAATATAATTGCAAAAGTGTGAAGTTATCCACTTTGGTAGAAGAAACAGAAAGGCAAAGTATTTCTTAAATGATGAGAAATTGGGAAGTGTGGATGGCCAAAGGGATTTAGATGTCACTAAAAGCTTGTATACAGGTGCAGCAAGTAATTACCAAGGCAAATAGTATGTTGACCTTCATCTCAAGGGGATTTAAATGCAGGAGTAAAGATTCTTTGCTGCAATTGTGTAAAGCCTTGGTGAGATTGTGCATGGGAGAGCTGCATACAGTTTTGGGCTCCTTATCTAAGGAAGGATATTCTGGCCACAGAGGGAGGTTCACCAGACTAATCCTGGGATGATGAGATTGAGGAAACTGAATCCTTAGAGTTTCAAAGATGAGAGATGATCTTATTAAAATTTACAAAATTCTGTCAGTTGTAACAGGGTAGATGTGGAAAGGATGTTTGCCCCAGATGCTGAGTCTTGAACCAGTGGATACAGTCTCAGAGAGCTATGGAAGCTCAATCACAGGACTTGTTCAGGACATTAATGACATCAAGGGATATGGGGATAACAGAGGAATGTGATGTTGAGGTAAATGATCAGGCAGGTAAGGTAATGTTGCTATTGTCCCAGATGACCACAGGCTGCCCTCCCCTTTGAGGGGGGAGAGCTGACTGGTGATGATTTAACCTGAGGATCACCATACTTCAGCCAAGTTTTCAAGTTTATTTATTAGTGTCACAAGTCGGCTTACATTATCACTGCAATCAAGTTACTGTGAAAATCCCCTAGTCGCCACACAAGAGGCAAGGTTGAGAAGGCGGGCCTTCATGAATAACCTCAGCCTGTATGGGAAATGAACTCATGCTGTCGGTATCTCTCTTCATCACTAACCAGCTGCCCAGCCAACTGAGCTAAACCGATTCTAAATGATTGGGCATGATCTAACTGGAAGGTGGAGAAGGCTTGATGGGTGAAGACTACTCCTGCTCTTATGTTTTTATGTGTCAATGGAACCTGCACTCAGAAAGTGGAGCAGACTTGAGGGTTGCTAACAATAAGTGGCCAGAAAATCCCAGTTTTCTACACTGCTGCTGCAGTGAAGACAGTAAGAAGTTTAACAACGTAATCTCCATCATCGGCATCTCCACATCATGGTTCCAGTGAAGAATCAGAGGACATTGGTAGTATTCCGTGAGTACTTGCCCCAAAGATTATCAAAAGGAAATTATGGTCTGTAAATGCATAGAACCTGCAATTTCTGTTGCTGGACCCCGCCACTAAAATGTTAGAACATAGAACATTACAGCGCAGTACAGGCCCTTCGGCCCTCGATGTTGCGCCGACCAGTGGAACCAATCTAAAGCCCTTCTAATCTACACTATTCCAATATCATCCATATGTTTATCCAATGACCATTTGAATGCTCTTAATGTTGATGAGTCCAATGCTGCTGCAGGCAGGGCATTCCACGCCCTTACTACTCTCTGAGTAAAGAACCTACCTCTAACATCTGTCCTATATCTCTCACCCCTCAATTTAAAGCTATGTCCCCTCGTGCTAGCCATCACCATCCGAGGAAAAAGGCTCTCATTATCCACCCTATCTAATCCTCTGATCATCTTGTATGCCTCTATTAAGTCACCTCTTAACCTTCTTCTCTCCAACGAAAACAACCTCAAGTCCCTCAGCCTTTCCTCATACGATTTTCCCACCATACCAGGCAATATCCTGGTAAATCTCCTCTGCACCCTTTCCAAAACTTCCATATCTTTCTAGGTTTAACCTGCTTCGACAGTACCACATATGTGAGATGCACATTATTTGCAGTTTTGAATTGCGCAATTCTAAAAATGGGCAGAATTTCTGCGCAGAATGCTGGCTGAGGTGCAAAAACCAGCGTGCAGCTGGCAGGCTGCAGAAGCGTGGCTTTTCTCTCCAGATACTCTGTGCAGAGAAAATCTGGAGGCATGGCCCGTACCTTCACACTGGCAGGGCAGAGCTAAAAAAAGCCAGCAAATGGGAATCCCAGGATCAGGGCACCCGATCTGCAAAAGAGAAAGAGGAACTCCCCGACATGAACACAGAACCACCACACCTTCAAGGACATGAAGGAACTTCCCATATACATAAAGGGAACCCCCCCACCATCCCCACAATGGAGTTTCCCAGAGGGCTGTGCCAGGGTGCCAGCACTGTGCCAGGGTACTGCCCAGGCAGGTCCGTCTCCCTTGGAGGCTATACCTTCACCTGGTTCAAGTTTTTAATAAGCAGTTGTAAACCTCGCCAACCTGATGCTACATTGGCAAAAGGAAATTTCCAAATGTGAGGGGATGATATAATGGATAAGCCCGCAAAGAGAACCTCTTGAAATGAGGTCCCTGACCTTCCTCGGCAGGAACCTTGTTACAAGGGCGGCACGGTAGCACAGTGGTTAGCACTGCTGCTTCACAGCTCCAGGGACCTGGGTTCGATTCCCGGCTTGGGTCACTGTCTGTGTGGAGTTTGCACATTCTCCTCGTGTCTGTGTGGGTTTCCTCCGGGTGCTCCGGTTTCCTCCCACAGTCCAAAGATGTGCGGGTTAGGTTGATTGGCCATGCTAAAATTGCCCCTTAGTGTCCTGGGTTGCGTAGAGGGATTAGCGGTTAAATATGTAGGGATATGGGGGTAGGGCCTGGGTGGGATTGTGGTTGGTGCAGACTCGATGGGCCGAATGGCCTCTTTCTGTACTGTAGGGTTTCTATGGTTTCTATGATCACTAGTGAGGGGCGGAGAGAATTGTAAAATGAGATCTCATAGGTGAGATTCTCATTTCCTGAGCCTCGTGATATTTTGTGCCCACATTGCCGTTTGTGCTTGTGGCGAACGCAGGCGCAAAAGTGCGGGAAATATTTACTGTCATTAGAAAAGTTATTGTGCTAACCTTGCCACGTGAAACCAAAGGTTTTGTGAAAACAAAAAGAAAACAAACATATTTTAAGAGTCAAAGAGTCAAAAAGGTTTACAGCATGAAAACAGGCCCTTCGGCCCAACTTATTCATGCTGCCCCTTTATTTAAACCACTAAGCTAGTACCAATTGCCTGCATTTGGCCCATATCCCTCTACACCCATCTTACCCATGTAACTGTCTAAATGCTTTTTAAAAGACAAAATTGTACCCGCCTCTACTATTACCTCTGGCAGCTTGTTCCAGACACTCACCACCCTCTGTGTGAAAGAATTGCCCCTCTGGACCCTTTTCTATCTCTCCCCTCTCACCTTAAACCTATCCCTCTAGTTATCTAAGAATAAGAATATCATTTTCTTTGAAATGATCGATGTTAAAGATAAATATCACCAATTGCAATGAGACCGAATGAGGTAGGTGCATTGCCAAATTGATTCCTTTCATCCATGTCCCAACATTCCAATTTTCCTTTGGGTATCCGGCACTTTGGCTCGAGGGACAGCTTGTAATTCCAGTAATGGCCACCACTCCTGATGGCACTGCTGAGACTACAGAGCTGCTGACCAAGCTGATTATCCAGCACACCTCTAAAGAGGGATTTCTGACCGAATTAAGGGAAGAAACTTACCTCCTGCTAATGAATGCTCCTCACAGCGTTAAATGGCTATGGGGGCTCCCTGATTGGCAGTGTTATATTCCCCACTGACTCCTCCAATTTTTCACTGGAAAGGCGGAGGCTGAGGGGAGACCTGATAGAGGTCTACAAAATTATGAGAGGCATAGACAGGGTGGATAGTCAGAGGCTTTTTCCCAGGGTGGAAGTGTCAATGACAAGGGGGCACAGGTTCAAGGTGAGAGGGGGAAAGTTTAAGGGAGATGTGCGAGGGACGTTTTTCACGCAGAGAGTGGTGGGTGCCTGGAACGCACTGCCAGAGGAGGTGGTGGAAGCAGGCACATTAGCAACATTTAAGAGGCATCTGGATGGGTACATGAATAGGGAGGGAACAGAGGAATATGGACTGAGTAAGGGCACAAGGTTTTTTTTAGTTTGGTTAGGGCACCACGATTGGCACAGGCTTGGAGGGCCATAGGGCCTTTCCTGTGCTGTTCTTTGTTCTTTGTTCAATGGCGGAAACATTTTGTCTGAACCTTTTGCACCGACACTTCAGTCCCCAATGCACTCAACATCACACTTAGCTTCCCCAATGAAATAATTGCTATGAACTTTATTTGGAAAGTTTAAATGCATCTTTTGTGATCATTACTAACAATTTTGAAACACTCGGGTATTTTAAATGAGACATTATTTGCACACATAGATGACAATATTGTAAAACTGTCACATGTACAAGACTTTGTTTGGACCAGTATCAAACTCCAAGTTAAGCTGTGCATTATACTGAAATGAATCATGTTACAAAAGTAAAAAGTTAAAAAGTAAACTTTATTTATTAGTCACAAATAAGATTGCAATGAAGTTACTATGAAATTCCCCTAGTCACCACAGCCCGGCGCTTGTTCAGGTCAATGCACCTAACCAGCACGTCTTTCAGAATGTGGGAGGAAACTGGAGCACCTGGAAGAAACCCACTCAGACACGAGGAGAACATGCAGACTCTGCACAGGCAGTGACCCAAGCCAGGAATCGAACTGTGAGGCAGCAGTGCTAACCACCATCCCGCCCCTTTTTACACCACATCACTTCAAGTTAGAATATCACAAAATGGTGACAATCCATCCACTACCCACGCTGTGATACTCAGACTGCTGCCAACTGCCGGGTTCAGTCAGATCCTGCTCATCGTTAAGCTGCTAAGCTAGCTTTCCTCTGAATGTGATGTCAACCAAAAGTTAAAGTTTGTTCTGATCATTTTTAGTTATTCTTATAAAAAATATAAAATGTTTTACAATACGCTTTGAGGTTGTAAGACATCCAGCAGGTCAGACGCTATTCTGCTGTTTGAATTTGCTCTCTCAGTTTATGATGTGATATGAACCCTCCAATGTGTTACAGCCCTGTAAGGCATTCCTAAGTATCTGTTGTTCCCTTCACTCATCAAGGCTAGAACAAGTACAAAGAAACAAAATTGTCTTTTGTAATGCATGTATTTTAATAACATCCTGTGGGATTTGAGCACTGGCCTGAACTGTCTCTACAAAATAGTTGTTCACATCTATTTTGTAGATTAGACAACTCTGAGTTACTAACGAGAAGCTCCAAATTTTGATGAGGAAATTTTTCCTGGAATATTTCAAGGGGCCTGCAACCTTTGGCTGACACCCAACAAGGCTATTAATTCAGCCATGAGATACACTACAAAAAATAGAAGAGTCAGCAATTCATCTCTGTGGACCAGCTCGTAACCTTCACCAAGAACTCTTTGGAACATGGGAAGAGCCGATAAAATAGAAGACAAGTACTGAGAATTACTTAACGACTTCCGATGGCTGGCACAACATCAGCCCCCACATTTTCCATGGACATGGTAAGTAAAACAACTCGGATCCAATTTAAATGCCTTTCTCTCTGCTCAATAAACATGTATCATTCACCACTAAATATTTATATTTGAACTGTTAGGACTAAGGTCTTTGCCAAGGGTGGGGGGATTTGTTCCATTCAAAGACTTTATATGTGATGGATTTCTCAGTGGAGTAAACATCCCAGAAAGGGTCAAGCTGTGCCAGATAACACATGCACAAAAAACTTATTTTCTGTTAAATTTGGTTCAAATCATTCAAAACAGTAGCTTATATTTGATTTGATTTCTCATAGTCTTTGGGTTGTATATCAGAATCTAAAGCAGCATATATACTGCAAATACTTTTTGGCTCATGTCTCAAGGGTCTCCAGCTTTCTAATGAAATGGGATGGAGGCCATGAGTCAATTTAAGTGCACGGGCCCCTCACTATATTATCCTGACTCACCACAGCTCCGAACGTAACAGGCATTGTTTATCTCGGACATAAAATAGAACCACTTCCCTTACTATAATGTGGCTTTTGCAGAGCTCCCAACAACAGTGCCTGGGAGAGTGAAAGATTGGGGTCATCCACATGTAATTAAAGAATGGGTGTCATATCCAGAACATGTACCCTACACCACGTACAAACATTGCTCTATGGCCTGTGAGCATTTTTACAGAATAGGTCCTATTCAATAACTTTACAAATTGCCATGATTTTGATGTAATTTTAAATTTCAATGATTTTGTTTTTGAGACCAGTTGAATAATTTGCTTAAAACAACAAATAATAATTTGCTGCAAATTATTAACACTAATGTGTGGTCACATTCGTACATGCGTAGCTGAAACTTGCAAATTGTCACGGTTGCAATTTCCTTCACTTTTTCCCAACAAATTGAACACATGAGCTGCATCGCAGCAAGAAGATTGAATTCTCTTCTGACATTCCAGCCAAAGAATTTGGCTGGGTATTAAGCATGGGGAACAATCCCTGAATAATTAGACCCAAGGTACCTCTGATAATGGGCTTGGGTAGGGTTGCCAACTTTTATTGGGCATATTCATGAAGCCTTCATCACATGACCTTCCACCACCATCTAGCCCAACCCTACAGTCATGCCATTGGTTAACTCAGCATGTCCATCAACATTTAAAGGGGCCACACACTGAAACAAGTCACCTGCATGCACTCCAAAAGAATTAGAGGGAATGTTAGCAACCGGCACAGTCAATGATTGTTCTCCAGTTATAATCTTGGCTCTTGAAGGGTTAAATGAAGAAGAATAAAAATAAAAGAAGATAGGAAGAGTTTTTTTCAATGTATAAAAGGTAAGAGAAAGGCAACAATAGCCATTGGACCACTGGAAAATGAGGCTGGAGAAGTAATAATAGGAAACAAAGCAATGGCAGAGGAACTGAATCGTTACTTTGCATCAGTCTTCACGGTGGAAGACACCAGTGGGATGCCAGAGCTCCAGGAGAATCAGGGGGAAAAGGTGAGTGTAGTGGCCATCACTAAGGAGAAGGTTCTGGGGAAACTGAAAGGTCTGAAGGTGGATAAATCACCTGGACCAAATGAACTACACCCCAGGGTTCTAAAAGAGACAGCTGAGGAAATTGTGGAGGCATTGGTGGTGATCTTTCAGCAATCACTGGAGGCAGGGAGGGTACCAGAGGACTGGAAAGCAGCGAATGTAACACCGCTGTTTAAGAAGGGAAGGAGGCAGCAGACGGGAAATTATAGGCCGGTTAGTCTGACTTCGGTCATTGGCAAGATTTTAGAGTCCATTATTAAAGATGAGATCACAGAGTACTTGGAAGTGCATGATAAAGTAGGACTGAGTCAGCACGGCTTTGTCAAGGGGAGGTCACGTCTGACAAATCTGTTAGAGTTCTTTGAGGAGGTAACAAGGAAGTTAGATAAAGGAGAGCCAGTGGACGTTATTTATTTAGATTTCCAGAAGGCCTTTGACAAGGTGCTGCATAGGAGACTGCTAAATAAGTTAAATGGCCATGGTGTTAAGGGTAAGATCCTGGCATGGATAGAGGATTGGTTGACTGGCAGAAGGCAGAGAGTGGGGATAAAGAGGTCTTTCTCAGGATAGCAGCCAGTGACTAGTGGTGTGCCTCAGGGGTCAGTGCTGGGACCACAACTTTTCACAATATACATTAACGTTTTGGAGGAAGGAATTAAAGGCACTGTTGCTAAGTTTGCAGATGATACAAAGATATGTAGAGGGACAGGTAGTATTGAGGAAGCAGGGGGCTGCAGATGGATTTGGACAGGTTAGGAGAGTGGGCAAAGAAGTGGCAGATGGAATACAATGTGGAAAAGTGTGAGGTTATGCACATTGGAAGGAGGAATGGAGGCATTATCTATTTTCTAAATGGGAAAATGCTTAGGAAATCAGAAACACAAAGGGACTTGGGAGTCATTGCTCAAGATTCTCTTAAGGTTAACGTGCAGGTTCAGTCAGCAGTTAGGAAGACAAATGCAATGTTAGCATTCATGTCGAGAGGGCTAGAATACAAGAGCAGGGATGTACTTCTGAGGCTGTATAAGGCTCTGGTCAGACTCCATTTGGAGTATTGTGAGCAGTTTTGGACCCCATATCTAAGAAAAGATGTGATCTCCTTAGAAAGGGTCCAGGGGAGGTTCACAAGAATGATCCCTGGAATGAAGAGCTTGTCGTATGAGGAACTCTGGGTCTGTACCCATCGGAGTTTAGAAGGATGAGGGGGGATCTTATTGAAACTTACAAGATGCTGCGAGGCCTGGATAGAGTGGACGTGGAGAGGATGTTTCCACTAGTAAGAAAAACTAGAACCAGGGGGCACAACCTCAGGCTAAAGGGACGATCCTTTAAAACAGAGATGAGGAGGAATTTCTTCAGCCAGAGTGTGGTGAATCTGTGGAACTCTTTTTCGCAGAAGGCTGTGGAGGCCAGGTCATTGAATGCCTTTAAGGCAGAGATAGAAAAGTTCTTGATTGATAAGGGGATCAGGGGTTATGGGGAAAAGGCAGGAGAATGGGGATGAGAAAAAAATCAGCCATGATTGAATGGCAGAACAGGCTCGATGGGTCGAGTGGCCTAATTCTGCTCCTATGTCGGGGAGAGGGCTGTACGCTTTGGGGTGGGAGATGGAGCGTTCAAACTGGTCGCATCCTGTTGGCGGGGAAGGGGGGAGATGGAGCTGGGCAGAGCTGGAGGGAGGGGGTTGTCAGTGGGGTGGGTGTCCCCCGATGGTGGGGGGAGTCCAGAACCAGGGGGGTCACAGTCTGAGGATTGGGGGGAGACCATTTAGGACGGGAGGTGAGGAGATATTCCTTCACCCGGGGAGCCTGTGGAATTCATTCCCACAGGAAGGAGTTGATGCCAAAACAGTGACTGTATTGGAGAGGCGGCTGGATGGAGCGCTCGGGGCGAACGGGGTCAAAGGTTCTTAGAGACAGGATGTATGCGCATTTAGAACGGAACAATCTCATTAGTGACAGACAGCATGGTTTTGTAAGAGGGAGGTCGTGCCTTACAAATTTGGTGGAGTTTTTTGAGGAAGTGACAAAAACGGTTGACGAAGGAAGGGCCGTGGATGTCGTCTGTATGGATTTCATTAAGGCATTTGACAAAGTCCCTCATGGCAGGTTGGTTCAGAAGGTTAAGGCTCATGGGATACAAGGAGAAGTGGCTAGATGGGTGGAGAACTGGCTTGGCCATAGGAGACAGAGGGTAGCAGTCGAAGGGTCTTTTTCTGGCTGGAGGTCTGTGACCAGTGGTGTTCCGTAGGGCTCTGTACTGGGGCCTCTGCTATTTGTGATATATATAAATGATTTGGAAGAAGGTGTAACTGGTGTAATCAGCAAGTTTGCGGATGACACGAAGATGGCTGGACTTGCGGATAGCGAAGAGCATTGTCGGACAATACAGCAGGATATAGATAGGCTGGAAAATTGGGCGGAGAGGTGGCAGATGGAGTTTAATCCGGATAAATGCGAAGTGATGCATTTTGGAAGAAATAATGTAGGGAGGAGTTATACAATAAATGGCAGAGTCATAAATCAGGAGTATAGAAACACAGAGGGACCTAGGTGTGCAAGTCCACAAATCCTTGAAGGTGGCAACACAGGTGGAGAAGGTGGTGAAGAAGGCATATGGTATGCTTGCCTTTATAGGACGGGGTATAGAGTATAAAAGCTGGAGTCTGATGATGCAGCTGTATAGAACACTGGTTAGGCCACATTTGGAGTACTGCATCCAGTTCTGGTCGCCGCACTACCAGAAGGACGTGGAGGCATTGGAGAGAGTGCAGAGAAGGTTTACCAGGATGTTGCCTGGTATGGAGGGTCTTAGCTATGAGGAGAGATTGGGTAAACTGGGGTTGTTCTCCTCGGAAAGACGGAGAATGAGGGGAGATCTAATAGAGGTATACAAGATTATGAAGGGTATAGATAGGGTGAACAGTGGGAAGCTTTTTCCCAGGTCGGAGGTGACGATCACGAGGGGTCACGGGCTCAAGGTGAGAGGGGCGAAGTATAACTCGGATATCAGAGGGACGTTTTTTACACAGAGGGTGGTGGGGGCCTGGAATGCGCTGCCAAGTAGGGTGGTGGAGGCAGGCACGCTGGCATCGTTTAAGACTTACCTGGATAGTCACATGAGCAGCCTGGGAATGGAGGGATACAAACGATTGGTCTAGTTGGACCAAGGAGCGGCACAGGCTTGGAGGGCCGAAGGGCCTGTTTCCTGTGCTGTACTGTTCTTTGTTCTTTGTTCTTTGTTTATGTTTTATGGTCTTATGGTCTAATGAATCAGAGTGTTCAAGTATGAGCATAGAGTCCCTTTTGCAATTTCATAATGAAAGGCTGAGTTGTTACATACCTGCTTTTATTTATGTTCTTAGATAGGGGCTCACCAAATGCAGTTGAGATGATGGGGAATGACGGTGGGTGGCATAGTGGCACAGTGGTTAGCACTGCTGCCTCACAGCACCAGGGACCCAGGTTCAATTCCAGCCTCAGGTCACTGTCTGTGTGGAGTTTGCACAGTCTCCCCACGTCCGCGTGGGTTTCTTCCGGTTGCTCCGGTTTCCTCCCACAGTCCAAAGATGTGCGAGTTAGGTTGATTGGCCATGCTAAATTGCCCCTTAGTGTGGGGGGTATCTAGCTAGGGTGAATACATGGGGTTGTGGGGATAGGGTCTGGGTGGGATTGTGGTCGGTGCAGACTCAATGGGCCGAATGGCCTCCTTCTGCACTGTAGGAATTCTATGGGTCTGATTCGATGGAATGAGGCCTGGAAACTGCTGGGAATTTACAAACATGAACCATCTGAACTGTTGTCTTCTCAACCTCTAAACAAACCACTCCTAAAGAAATTTACACTACAACAGATATAACAGTGATAAAATTCAACTCCAGCGGTGACACAGTACAGATCACAGTGGATTGACTGCCTGTTGTATTCCCACACTGATTTTCAAAAAATTCGATAAATGTATAATGGGCAGCTTCTCTTTTTGTGGCCCTGGCCAAGTTAAATAATCCTGCAGTACCTTTCACCACTCGACTTTAGTTTAATCAATCACAGATTTCGAGCTAAGATTTCACAAGTTAATTTTTGTCTCCCATCATTTTGTTAGGCTTGTTAGGCCTCACTGCACTACATCCGACATCAGGTTGGTTCAGTTAATAACACACTTGTTTCCCAGTTCAATGTTATGTATTCAAGGGCTGCATTTTATACAGGTAGAAAAGGGGAGGAACAGTCTGCTCATCATCCCAGAAAGAAAGTTAGCCACAGCAGACACATCAGCAAGAACATCCACCCCTGCTGTAGCCCTTACACTGAGGGTGGGCTAATCTAGCTGAGAGTGGAACACTCACCCCTCAGTGAGAGAAATCCTGACCTCAATACGAATGCTGAACAGTGAGTGCTGCCAGGACAGTAGGAAGGGACTCGATGGCTGCTGCAGAAAGGCAAGTCTTGGGTTTTTAGGAGAGGGAGGGACCTGAGAGCCCCGGGAGGTGGGAGGGGATGTTTGGGCACTGGGTTTTGGAGGGCAGGTGGCAAGGAAGGAAGAGTGTGACATTTGGGAGGTGTGCCCAATGCACACAGGGAACCCCCAAATGGATGCCCCTTCCTTCCAGCCATTTTTCACCTGGGCCACCAAGAAAGGCCTGCCCATTCTGCCCAGATGCGCACACAAATGGCATTATGGTGTGGGCAGCATGTTAACCAGTCAATGGGCTGCTAACAGGCCCAATTGATCTTTAATTATTCATTTAAATATGGCATTTGGCTGCAGATTTTGACACTGGTCGGTTCAGCATTATCTGAGAGGTCAGCTTGGGGGTGGGTGTAAAGTGGTGAGTTAGGTACCCAACATATTATATATGCTCCCACCCCCCCCACCCCAAATAAAGACACTCAATAGGGTGCTGTAAATTCCAGTCCCATGTCACACTACAGAGTTGAGTTTAGAAACCATTCAGACATTTTAGTGCAGTATTGAAAAAGTGTTTTACTGTCAGAGGTGGTGCCTTTTGGTTGAGGCAATATATAAATGATGTCTGTCATTCTCAATGTGGATATAAAGATACCATGACCCCATTGAACGGAAATCCAAGAGTTCTCCCAGTATTCTGTCAAATATACGTCTTTCAACCAACACAGCCAAAATCAGACAATCTGACCATTCACTTATTTCCTGTTTGTGAAACTTACCTGTATGCACATGACTACCCTAATTGTCTGTGTATTTCAAAAATAACCGTGGAGCTGTTCGGGAGATGAATGGTCTTATTTAAATGCAAGATTTCATTACTTCTTTCTTATTTACTATGCCCCAGTTAAATTTGAGAAGTTAGCCGTCTCACACCACACATGCAGAGTTACCCCCTTCCCCACCCCTTCAATACCCAACAACCTTGTTCTTGAGGAAGCTACGAGACATATATCTGGACAACTCAAGAGGAACAGGGTAGCGTCTAACCTGTCTACCAAGAACTGCTGCTGTTAGCTGCAAGCTCATTTAGAATGTGTTTGCTCCAAATCAACTCCCACATGTCCACACAATTTCAAAAAGGCCAAACTCAGAGAATTTCTGGATTAAATGAGGAGTCTCTGCCTCTCCAAACTGGAGGTACATATTTGGTATCTTGAGTGTTGTTTATGGACTGGAAAACTGAATAAAAACTAGGCCAAATATTCAAAAAAGGCCCTGTTTTGCCTGAAAAGATTATACAACCTAGTTGAAAAACAGATTGTTCAGCCAAAAACAGACAATTGGCAACTTTAGTGGCAACGGAGCTACAGAATTGATTTAGATAGCAAATTAGAAGAGTTAGATTTAAAAAGGCCAGATGGACAATGGTGGAACAGAAGATCAAAAGAAAAAAAAAGAAGCAAAGTAAATTCAAAAGGATTTTTAAAAAGGACAGGGAAGAATGAAGAAAGTGTGTGATAGATTTCCTGAAAACAATGAGCTGGGCCCCAGAAGATTCACAAAGGGAGACACAAAGAGAGATTCTGTGACCTGGTGGGGAGTCTACCATGTCTGGTCTCATCAGGCACATCTGCACCTAACACCATGTCAGCAATGTGGGAATTCATGCTATCATCATGCTGAGGGTGGCACGGTAGCACAGTGGTTAGCACTGCTGCCTCACAGTGCCAGGGACCTGGGTTCAAATCCGGCGTAGGGTGACTGTGTGGAATTTGCACATTCCCCCCATGTCTGAGTGGGTTTCCTCCGAATGCTCCAGTTTCCTCCCACAGCCCAAAGATATGCAGATTAGGTTGATTGCCTGTGCTACATTGTCCCTTAGTGTCCCAAGATATGTCGGTTAGCGGGATTAGCAGGGTATGTACGTGGGGTTATGGGGATAAGGCCTGAATAAGAATTGGAACAGACTCAAATGAGCCTCTATCTGCACTGTAGGGATTCTATGGTCATGCCTAGAGCAAGTACCACAACGATTAGAGGATACCAAATTCTCAGACTGAAGGCTGGTCTCCAAAATATTTAGGTTCCAGTCTAGTCTCTGACCTCCCTGGTAGACGCCCACTAATGTTGTGTCAAGTTACACCAAATTCTGTTTCCAGGGGACACAGAACAACAGAAAACTCATGACAGGAGCAAGCAGAGTGTGAGAATAGAGAGAGCATGCAGTACTTATGAAAAAGACACAGAAACATTGAGAAAGAATTGTGGACAGACAAATGAAAACATAAACAACAAAAAGAGAAATGTTTCAAAGCCCTACAGAGAAAGGTGGAGAGAAAATAAAGGGGCACAAATGTCAAATAACTTAAAAAGAAAGGCTAGAGAGTAGAAAACAAGCAAAGGGACAGTTACAAGAAGGAGATGTTTTGTCCTGACAAAGATGTGCAGATGAGATGGATTGGCTATGGTTAATGTTCAGGGTTATGGCCATAAGGCTGAGGAGAAAAGTTTAAAGTTCATTTATTAGTGTCATAAGTAGGTTTACATTAACACTGCAGTGAAGTTACTGTGAAAATCCCCTCGTTGCCACACTCTGGCGCCTGTTCGGGTACACTGAGGGAGAATTTAGCACGGCCAATGCAACTAACCAGCATGTCTTTCTGACTGTGGGAGGAAACCAGAACACCCAGAGGAAACACACGCAAGATACAGGGAGAATGTGCAGACTCTGCACAGACAGAGAATCGAACCCGGGTCCCTGGCGCTGTGAGAACATAAGAACATTAGAACTAGGAGCAGGAGTAGGCCATCTGGCCCCTTGAGCCTGCTCCACCATTCAATAAGATCATGACTGATCTTTTCGTGGACTCGGCTCCCCTTACCCATCCACTCACCATAATCCTTAATTCCTTTACTGTTCAAAAATCCATCTTAAAACATTCTTAAAAACATTCAATGAGGTAGCCACAACTGCTTCACTGGGCAGGTAATTTCACAGATGCGCAACCCTTTGGGTGAAGAAGTTCCTCCTCAACTCAGTCCTAAATCTGCTCCCCCTTATTTTGAGGCTGTGCTCCCGAGTTCTAGTTTCACCCACCAATGGAAACAACCCCCTTGCTTCTATCTTATGTATTCTCTTCATAATTTTATATGTTTCCATAATTAGGGCGGCACGGTGACGCAGTGGTTAGCATTGCTGCCTCACAGCGCCAGGGACCCAGGTTTGATTCCGGCCTCGGGTCACTGTCTGTATGGAGTTTGCACATTCTCCCCGTGTCTGCATGGGTTTCCTACAGGTGCTCCGGTTTCCTCCCACAGTCCAAAGTTGTGTGGGTTAGGTTGATTGGCCATGCTAAATTGACCCTAGTGTCAGGGGGATTAGCAGGGTAAAAATGTGGGGTTAATGGAATAAGGTCTCAGTGGGATTGTGGTCGGTGTAGACTCGATGGGCCAAATGGCCTTCTTCTGCACTGTAGGGATTCTAGGATTCTAGGAAAATCCCCCTCATTCTTCTAAATTCAGAGCACCCAGAGGAAACACACGCAAGATACAGGGAGAATGTGCAGACCCTGCACAGACAGAGAATCGAACCCGGGTCCCTAGCGCTGCGAGAACATAAGTATAGTCCCAGTCTACTTAGTCTCTCCTCATATGCCAACCAATGTTATATAAGACATTGGTGAGGCCGAATTTAGAGTATTGTGTACAGTTTTGGTCACCTAGTTACAGGAAGGATGTAAATAAGGTTGAAAGAGTGCAGAGAAGGTTCACAAGGATGTTGCCGGGACTTGAGAAGCTGAGTTACAGAGAGAGATTGAATAGGTTGGGACTTTATTCCCTGGAGCCTAGAAGAATGAGGGGAGATTTGATAGAAGTGTATAAGATTTTGATGGGTATAGATAGAGTGAATGCAAGCAGGCTTTTTCCACTGAGGCTCAGGGAGAAAAAAACCCGAGGGCATGGGTTAAGGGTGAAAGGAGAAAAGTTTAAAGGGAATATTAGGGGGGGCTTCTTCACGCAGAGAGTGGTAGGAGTGTGGAATGAGCTGCTGGATAAAGTGGTAAATGCTTTTAACATTACAGAAAAACTTGGACGGGTTCATGGATGACAGGGGTGTGGAGGGATATGGTCCAAGTGCAGGTCAGTGGGACTAGGCAAAAAATGGTTCGGCACAGACAAGAAGGGCCAAAAGGCCTGTTTCTGAGCTGTAACTTTCTATGGTTTCTATGGTTTAACCCTCTCAACTCCAGAACCAACTGAGTGAATCTCCTCTGCACCCCCTCCAGTGCCAGTATATCCTTTCTCAAGTAAGGAGACCAAAACTGTGCACAGTACTCTAGGTGTAGCCTCACCAGCACCTTATACAGCTATTACATTTCCTCCCTGTATTTAAACTCCATCCTTCTCGCAATGAAGGACAAAATTCCATTTGCCTTCTTAATTACCTGCTGCACCTACAAACCAACATTTTGTGATTCATGCACAAGGACACCCAGGTCCCTCTGCACAGCAGCATACTGCAATTTTTTACTACTATGCCACTGTGCCTGGATGGGATGGTCTTTCGGAGAGATGGTGCAAACTTGATGGGGTGAATGGCCTCATTCCACAGGGTAGGGATTATATGGATTGATGGTTCTATTGGTCACAGGAGTTCGACCAAATATTGGTAAAGTTATTTGGAGCCAGAATATATTGCTCAGAAAGTCACCAGCTGTTTATTTAACTGGAACAGATTGCTGAACTGCAATAAAAAAAACAGAATCGCTACAAAAGGAGGCCATTTGGCCCATCGGGTTTGCACCGACAACAATCCCACCCAGGCCCTATCCCACAACCCCACATATTTACCTCGTTAATCCCTCTAACCTACACATCTTGGGACATTAAGGAGCAATTTATCATGGCCAATCAACCTAACCCGCACATCTTTGGACTGTGGGAAGAAACCGGAGCACCCGGAGGAAACCCACGCAGACACGGAGGGAATGTGCAAACTCCACACAGACAGTGACCCAAGCCAGGAATTCAACCTAGGTCCCTGATGCTGTGAGGCAGCAGTGCTAACCACTGTGCCAGCGTGCCTCCTGCAACCACATTGAGGACACCCTCCATCATGTTGTGTGTTCCAGGTCAATCATCTGCAGATGTAATTGAAGCACCTGGAATGAAATTGCTGTTTGCTAATTTCATGTCAATGTGAATATGAATTTGTGATGAAGATCGATTATATCAGGAAGAACAATAGTAATTCATATTGTAGATCAATCCAGAGGTTTCTCTAATTTCATCACGCGGTGTGATATTAGCAGAGAACAGGAAGAGGAAATGGGCATATTTCACTGGTTCCTCTTCCTAAATGTAAATTTAAACCTATGCATTTTGCTTGCATAGGTTTGTTGGATGGAGTTGTGATACAATCTGATGGCCTTTGCATCTTCCTCTAACTTTGGCTGTTAGTGGCTCAACGGTCCAATCTTAGAGTTTCAGCTCACAGACATTTGAATATTGCTAGAGTACGAATTACTGTCTCCTTCTCGCAATCACCTATGGGTACAAAAATGCCACAAAGAACACAAGCTATCTCAAAATTCACAACAAAAATGAAATGTAACTTTCCAATACAACACATCAGATTTCATGCTCACCGCATAAGGATTCAAGGGGACAAATGAAATGGCCTAGCAAGCCATTCAGTTGTATCCAATCGCTACAAAGAACCCAAAAAAGAATGAAACCAGATGGATCACCGGGCATTGACCAAAGCACCAGGAACAACAACGGCAACCCCCTTGCAAAGTCCCCTTTACTAACATGTGGGGGCTTGTGTCAAAATTGGTAGAGCTATCTCACAGACTAGTCAAGCAATAGTCCAACACAGTCATACTGATGGAATCATAACTTACAGATAATGCCCAGATGCCAGCACCACCATTCCTGGATATGTCACCATTAGGACAGACCCAGCAGAGGCGGTGGCAACACAGTGGTATACAGTTGGGACGGAGTTCCCCTGGGAGGGAGTACCCCTGGGTGACCTCAGAACTGACTCTGGACTCCATTGGAACCAGATTAACCATGAGCAAGGAAACCTCTTGCTGATTACCAAGCACCATCCCCCTTCAGCTGACGAATCAGTTCTCCTCCATGTTGAACACTGCATAGCGGAAGCACTGAGGGTGGCAAGGACACAGAATGTACTCTGGATGGGGGACTTCAATGTCCATTACCAAGAATGGCTTGGTAGTACCAACACAAAGCAAGCTGAATGGGTCTGCTTTACTGGGTCTGCAGCAGGTGGTGAGGGAACCAACAAGGGGGAAAAACATACTTGACCTTATCCTCACCAATCTGCCTGCCGCAAATGCATCTGTCCATGACAGTATCGGTAAGAGTGACCTCTCCTTGTGGAGACATGTCTTCACATTGAGGACACCCTCCATCATGTTGTGTTTTTTTTATTCATTCATGGGAAATGAGCGTCGCTGGCTGCCCAGCATTTATTGCCCATCCCTAGTTGCCCTTGAGAAGGTGGTGGTGAGCTGCCTTCTTGAATCGCTGCAGTCCATGTTCTGTGGGTTGACCCACAATGCTGTTAGGGAGAGAATTCCAGGATTTTGACCCAGCAACTACAAAAGAACGGCAATATATTTCCAAGTCAGGATGGTGAGTGGCTTGGAGGGGAACTTGCAGGTGGTGGTCTTCCTATTTATCTGCTGCCTTTTTCCTTCTAGATGGATGTGGTCGTGGGTTTGGAAGGTGCTGTCTAAGGATCTTTGGTGAATTGCTGCAATGCATCTTGTAGATAGTACACACTGCTGCTACTGAGCATCAGTGGTGGAGGGATTGAATGTTTGTAGATGTGGTGCCAATCAAGTGGGCTGCTTTGTCTTGGATAGTGCCAAGCTTCTTGAGTGTTGTTGGAGCTGCACCCATCCAGGCAAGTGGGTAGTATTCCATCTCACTCCTGACTTGTGCCTTGTAGATGGTGGATCTGGGGAGTCAGGAGGTGAGTTACACTCCGCAATATTCCTAGCTTCCGATCTGTTCTTGTAGCCACTGTGTTTATGTGGTGAATCCAGTTGAGTTTCTGGTCAACGGTAACCCCAAGGATGTTGACAGTGGGGGATTCAGTGGTGGTTACACCATTGAATGTTAAAGAGTGGTGATTCCCGTGTCTCTTATTGGTGATGGTCATTGCCTGGCATTTGTGTTGCAAATGTTATTTGCCACTTGTCAGCCCTAGCCTGGATATTGTCCAGTTCTTGTTGCATTTGAACATGGACTGCTTCAGTGTCTGAGGAGTCGCGGATGGTGCTGAACATTGTGCAATCATCAGCGAACATCCCCACTTCTGACCTTATGATGGAGGGAAGGTCATTGATGAAGCAGCTGAAGATCGTTGGGCCTCGGAAACTCCCCTGAGGAACTCCTGCAGAGATGTCGTGGAGCTGAGGTGACTGACCCTCCACAACCACAACCATGTTCCGATGTACCAGGTATGACTCCAACCAGCAGAGAGTTTGCCCCCGATACCCATTTCACTAGGGCTCCTTGATGCCACACTCGGTCGAATGCAGTCTTGGTGTCAAAGGCTGTCACTTTCACCTCACCTCTGGAATTCAGCTCTTTCATCCATGTTTGAACCAAGGCTGTAATGAGGTCAGGAACTGAGTGACCCTGGCAAAACCCAAACTGGGTGTCATTGAGCAGGTTGTTGCTGAGCAAGTGCTGCTTGAAAGCACTATTGATAATCCCTTCCATCACTTTACTGATGATCAAGAGTAGACTGACTGGGCTGTAATTGGCCGGATTGGATTTGTCCTGCTTCTTGTGTACAGGACATACCTGGGCAATTTTCCACATTGTTGGGTAGCTGCCAGTGTTGTAACTGTACAGGAAGTGCTTGGCTAGGGGATCCGTAAGTTCTGGAGCACAAGTCTTCAGTACTATTGCCAGAATGTGTTCAGGGGCCATTACCTTTGCAGTATCCAGTGCCTCCAACCGTTTTTTGATATCACGTGGAGTGAATCAAATTGGCTGGATACTGACATCTGAGATGCTGGGGACCACTGGAGGAGGCCGAGATGGATCATCCACTCAGCACTTCTGGCTGAAGATTGCTGCGAATACTTCAGCCTTATCTTTTGAATTAATGTGCTGGGCTCCTCCATCATTGAGGATGGGGATATTTGTGGAGCCTCCTCCTCCAGTGAGTTGTTTAATTGTCCACCACCATTCTCGACTGGATGTGGAAGGACTGCAGAGCTTAGATCTGATCCATTGGTTGTGGAATCACTTAGCTTTGTCTATCATTTGCTGTTTTTGCCATTTGGCATGCAAGTAGTCCTGTTTGGTAGCTTCACCAGGTTGACACCTCATTTTTAGGTATGCCTGGTATTGCTCCTGGCATGCCTTCCTGCACTCTTCATTGACTGATGGTAATGGTTGAGTGGGGGATACCAGGAACAACACCAGGCATAACTAAAAATGTAGCTGGTGAAGCTACAACACAGGACTACTTGCATGCCAAACAATATAAGCAGCAAGTGATGGAGCAAAGAAATTCCACAACCAGTGGATCAGATCTAAGCTCTGCAGTCCTGCCACATCCAGCCATTAATGGTGGAGGACAATTAAACAACTTACCAGAGGTGAAAGCTCCGCAATGAGCCCAGCACATCAATGAAAACAAAAAAGGCTGACACATTCACAGCAATCTTAAACTAGAAGTGCTGAGTGGTTGATCCATCTCATTCTCCTCCAGTGGTCCCCAGCATTACTGATGACAGTCTTTAGCTGAAGGCACTGGATGCTGCAAAGGCAATGTGCCCTGACAATATTGCAGCAATAGTACTGAAGACTTGTGCTTCAGAACTTGCCACATGCCCAGTCACGCTGCTCCAGTACAGCTACAACGCTGGCATCTACCCAGTAATGTGGAAAATTGCCCTGGTATATCCTGTACACAAGAACCAGGACAAATCCAACCTGGCCAATTACTACACCATCAGTCTACTTTTAATCATCAGTAAAGTGATGCAAGGAGGTCATCAACAGTGCTATCAAGCAGCACCTGCTCAGCAATAACCTGCTCACAGATGCTCAGTTTGTGTTTCATCAGGGTCACTCAGCTTCTGAACTCATTACAGCCTTAGTTCAAACATGGGCAAAAGAACTGAGGTGAGAATGACTGCCCTTGACATCAAAGTAGCATTAGATGAAGTATGGCATTAAGGAGCCCTAGCAAAACTGGAGTCAGTGGGAATCAGGGGGAATACCCACAACTGGTTGGAGTTATACCTGGCACAAAGAAGATGGTTCTGGTGGTTAGAGGTCAATCATCTCAGTTCCAGGACATCACTGCAGCAGTTCCTCAACCTCGGCCTAGGTTGGGCCTAGGACACTCCTAGGATAGTTTCCTGGGCCCAACAATCTTCAGTTACTTCATCGACGACCTTCCCTCCATCATAAGGTCAAAAGTGGGGATTTTTGCTGATGCTTGCACAATGTTCAGCACCATTCACATCTCCTCAGATACTGAAGCAGCCCATGTCCAAATGCACCAATATCTGGACAATATTCAGTTTTGGGCTGACAAGTGACAAATAGCATTCACATCACAGAAGTACCAGGCAATGACCATCTCCAACAAGAGAGGATCCAACTATTGCTTCTTGACATTCAACGGCATTACCACCACTGAATCCCCCACTATCAACATCTTGGGGGCTACCATTGACCAGAAACTGAACTGGACTAGCCATATAAATAATGTGGCTACAAGAGTCTAGGAATCCTGTGGTGAGTAATTCACCTGCTGGCTCCCCAAAGCCTGTATATCATCTCTAAGGCACAAATTAGGAACGTGATGGGATTCTATCCACTTGCCTGGATGAGAGCAGCTCCAACAACATTCAAGAAGATCGACACCATCCAAGACATAGCAGCCCGGTTGGTTGCTACCCCTTCCACAAATATTCAATCTCTCCACCAACAATGAACTGTGGCAGTTGAGTGTATCATCTACAAGATGCACTGTAGGAACTCACAAAGTCACCTTAGAAATCTTCCAAACCCATGATCGCTATCCTTTAGTAGGACAAGATAAGCAGATACCTGGGAACATAACCACCTGGCGTTTCCCCTCTGAGTCATTCACCATCCTGACTTGGAAACATATCTCCTTTTCTTTTTGTTTTTAACCCACTACCCCTAACATAGTTAGGACATTACACCTTTGCCACCATTAACACTCTTTTTTCCTTAATGACACCATTAACACTTGCCTTTGTCTTATGTCTGTGACAAACTTGTCAATATCCCCTTTTCCCTGACCTATCCCTGTTTTTCTATTCTGCCCCAACTCCCCTGCCCCCTTTCCAACTCTTCATTTCATTTCTACTTTTCTTCAGTTCTGTAGAAGGGTCACTTCGATCTGAAACATGAACTGTTTCTCTCTCCATAGATGCTGCCAGACCCGCTGAGTTTATCCAGCATTTTTTGTTCTTACTTCAGATTTCCAGCATCCGCAGCATTTTGCGTTTATAGAGGTGAGCAGTATTCCACTGCAGAGATGTGACATCTGGAGATCTGTGGGGGTGATGAAGTGTGAAAGAAATGATTGACCCAAAGTAGTTCTGCACTCCATTCTTTGAAATGGCATTCCAAATATCTTTCCATTCCTGATGGTCAATGAGTGAAATCTGTTGGATTCCAGTTGGAACGGCTTCTTGTTATTCTGCAGCCTCCATCACTAATATCGGATCCTGTCGTGGTGGTGAATATTCCGACCCTCTCTGCAAGCCCATCACCTGAGAAGCGTTCATGTCCCACGTCGACATCTCCCCACCCCATCTGCAGGCTGCGTGCACAGTTACTGTAATAGATTGAGGATGACTCAATGTGGCTTGAATCAACAAAGGCTCTATTGCCAAATAAAGAATAACATATATACACAACAAGGTCAGAGTAAATCACAATGTGATTGCTTTACTCAATTCCCTGGCTTCAACTGCAAGTCCCTCCTCGACCCTGTGATATGTACCCTCCGCCAACTGGCTCAGCTTCCCACTGGGGTGATCCATAGGGTCCTCGCTGATCACGTGGCTCTTAAAGGGCCACACTACTACATTTATGTACTGAGGTGTCCCACCCACCTCCACTCCCATGACAGTTTCCCACACCTGCCTCTGTATTAGGCTGCAGATGCCCCCATACCATCACTACACCCTCTGCAGCCTATTACAGAGCCCGCCAAGCACAGATACATTGACTGTAGCCCGGACCTGCACACCAAGCTATGCTTTTTTTCTTGATCCTTGCCCCGCTCTGTAGCTGAGGTACACCATGCCTCCAATCATTGCTCCTGCCGCATGCTCATTGCTCTTCTGCACTGTCTCCAGTCTCTGACTTCAGACTGTGAGGCTCACAAAGCCCCTGGACTGCCAGTCATCCATTACTCCTTTCCGTTCCACAGCAGAAATGTCTGCACTCGGTGACTTCTGCCTGCAAGCCCCAAAGTTCAAACACAGCATGGAGGGCATGAAAGCAAGTTACTGCGGATGCTGGAATCTGAAACCAAAAGAGAAAATGCTGGAAAATCTCAGCAGGTCTGGCAGCATCTGTAAGGAGAGAAAAGAGCTGATGTTTCGAGTCCAGATGACTCTTTGTCAAAGCTGACTCTTTGTCAAAGCTGACGTTTCGAGTCCAGATGACCCTTTGTCAAAGCTTTGACAAAGAGTCATCTGGACTCGAAACATCAGCTCTTTTCTCTCCTTACAGATGCTGCCAGACCTGCTGAGATTTTCCAGCATTTTCTCTTTTGGTTTCTGGCGGGCATGAACTGGCCTGTCCCAGCAGAGAGTTATTCAGGGCAGCAGGCAGCACAAAGGGTCTGATGCAGGGTCATCTAGACTCGAAACGTTGGCTCTATTCTCTCCCCAAAGATGCTGTCAGACCTGCTGAGATTTTCCAGCATTTTCTGCTTTTGTCAGGGCGGCACAATGCCAGCTAGCTTATTTGTATTGGATTCATCTTGATGTCTCGAGCAAACTGAGGTCTGCCTTGTGCATGCCACCCTTTTTCATATGGATTTGAGACTAATGTAATTTCCCGCCGCATGACATAAGTTTGGAAGGTGTGAAGAGATTCTGACAGGCAGCTGTTTTAATGAGCATTCATGACATGCAAATGAATGCAAGTGGCCTTTATGCCACCAGGCACCAGGGAATCTGAACCACCATTAACCTAGCATTGGGAGAATTGCAACAGGTTTTTACATCGGTGGGTTCTCCAATCCAGCCCGCCATCAAACCCACCACAGGCAGGCTGGGAGAATTCCATCCATGCTTCTGATGAATGGTTTACCAATACCTAAGGATATCACAAAGAGATGTTAAAGGTATCATTTTAATATGTACCATCAAATAAATTGTGTAGAATATCAAATATATGATGACCAGTAACAAAAGTGGTTTCATCCAACTTCATCAAGCTAAGAATAATCAGCCTCTCTCCCTGAAAATTGGCCAATGTTTTGTAATTTGCACTGCCTATTACGTGGTTCTTCTGATATAAATGATCCATAGAGTTGGATGCCAGAGACAATTTTCTAGTCTCGCACTGCCGGTCCTGGACAAACTCAAGGGACTGAATGGCGGGCATATTGCTGTTCGGATGGACTTTCACTGACCAAGAACATTAGCCAGACATCCTGGAACACAATCCACATTTTTTCCATTATTTTTAATGCTTAAAAATTATACGCAATGTGCACCTGAGTTACAGAAATGCATTTTAGTGTGTAATGGGTCTGACCTGGAGCACAAAGTTGGGAAAGTACCCCTCGAAACTCAGCACCAAAGTAAGGAGCAGAAGGTTTTTGCGTAGTTTAAAAAAACAACCGTGAATTAAATGGATGCAAAATTGTGAGAAATGGTTGGGTTAATTTTCTGGCAAGTTATCTGTGAGTTGTAATAGAATAGGTCTCAGGAAGGCTAGTTCACAGTATACACGCACACAGAACCCACACTATATGATTCCAATGTACAGATGCTCAATGCATTCCTCTGATAGCTCTCTCCATTATTTTAATGTGTGTTAACCCATGAATGACATAAACATGCAACTTTGTTGGAAATTAAGGTCAGGAGAGGCATTTATCAGCGCAATCATCCAAAGTTAAAACTATTCGCATTGCCTTTGATATCAGCTGTTACAGCTCATGGAAAAGATGATTAGATATAATCAGAGAGTGAATCGATACTCAATGGTAGTGTTTATTTAATGATATCTAATATAATTCAAAGTATTATTGGAGATGATAAACACATCCAGGTGAAAATGTTCTACAAAGGTAGCGTGATAGGAAACTGTCAGCCTCTTCCACCCCATTGTCAATTCCATTATATTCAATTTATTGGTTATTCCTAGTGCAGGTACAGATAGTCATTTTAAATGTGACTCCACTCATCAGGCAATGGAAGCAAAGTCCTGGCAGAGCTTTTATTTTTTAATTATAAGGCTAGGTATAAAATCAACTGTTTAGCACACATTTTGTGCTGATAGTCCAAGACTGATTTCATCCCTTTCAAATCTGCAGTCCGAGGGAATAATTTTCACTTACTGGAGTAATTCAGTGTTTAGTGGTTAAGAACTGGTGCAATTCTATCCAGGATGGTGAAAGATCACATGATGTTGGAATGGTTCAGCAGCCACTTTAATCTGCTGGCGGTGTTTATCACGGCTGAAAGAGAAGAGGGCTGAGAAGAGGTAGGTGAAATGAAGTGGAAGGAAACCCCAAACAGAGGCATGTGTCCACAAGCTAAGCATGTGCCCCATCGTTGTTTCCGTGCACTGAGCCGTATCTGCATATTCAGGCTGTTGGCCGGAGCGCTATCTATCCTCGATCATATCTGACACTGGGAGGGAATGAGTGGTCAGCAACACAATGGTCCACAGCTTGCTGTGCAACACACTGAGTTCAATCTTCCCAAAATTGCACATAGTGTTGGATCAGGTGAGAAAAGCTGTGTGAAACTCGTCTGAGTCACAGACACCTTTCCTCGCCTGTATTAACAGGCACTCTGCAATTCCAGAGTGCTGGCGAGCATCACACAGCTGGAGGGAAGAGGCCCAAATAGGTTGGCAATGCCGGGAATCTGAGACTGGGGTGCTGTTTTTAAACGTAGGCAGACTCTAAAGTATCAAGACCTTTAATAACATTGTAATTAATATCTGTGAAAATACGTATATCAGGTTCACTCACCTTCCTAGTGAGATGAGAGCTGCCAATTTGCATCGGTTATTCCCAGTGGAGGCCCAGACAGTTATTTCAAATGTGACTCCATTCATCAGGCAAAGTGGGGCGGCACGGTGGCACAGTGGTTAGAACTGCTGCCTCATAGTGCTAGGGACCCAGGTTCGATTCTGGTTTCAGGTCACCGTCTGTGTGGAGTTTGCATGTTCTCCCTGTGTCTGCGCGAGTCTCTTCCGGGTGCTTCTGTTTCCTCCCACACTCCAAAGATTTGCAGGTTAGTTTGATTGGCCATGATAAATTATCCCTTAGTCTGAGGGGAGACTAGGAGAGTAAATATGTGGGATTATGGGATTAGGACCTGGGTAGGATTGTTGTCGGTGCAGCCTCAATGGGCGAAATGGCCTCCTGCACTGTAGATTCTATGATAAAGTAAGCAAAGTCCTGGCATAGCTTTTATTTTTTAATTATAAATGAGCTTGATAAGGTGCATGTGGAGAAATAGTTTCCAATTGTGAATGAGACCAAAGCAAGAGGGCATAATTGTAAAATAGCCACTAAAAGATTTTAGGAAGAGGAATTGCGATATACGGAGAGTGGGTGAATGTAGAACTCATTGCTACATGGGTGTGGTTGAAGCATTGATGCAAGATGGTGAAGCTGAATGCATATGTGAGGGAAATGGGAGTAGAGGGATAGATGGACAGGATGGAAGAGATAAATAGAGTGAACGGAGACTTGTATGGAGCATGAGAACTAGCATGAACCAAATGGGCAAATGACCTGTGACTCTGCTGTAGATTTTATGTAATTTTATATGTCATTCAGTCTCAGTTATGCACTTTTTTTACCTCGTGACAGGCATGTACTATATCCATGTACTCTACATGTACTATATATGTACTATATGTACATGATAAATAGCGACCATCACAGTGGAGATACAGACTAGCTGCAAGCAATTCTAGAGATTTACAAGTTACTATGCAATTGTAAATAAAAACATGATCACTTTACTCTGTAAGCATGGTTGGCATGGTAGTGCATGCTATTTCAAATCTGATCACTGCAGCCTTGGCTAAGAATTGGTATGCTTAACTACCTCTGAGTCCAACAGTTATGGATTCAATCCCCATCCCAGAGACTTAAGAACATAGGAGTTGATTTTGGACAAGGGTTCTCCTAATTATCTGGGAAGAACCCTGCAGAAATAATACAAAAGCCATCTTTCTACAGCTTCCGTAATCTTCTGCCAAAGTTACAGCAGATAACCAGGGGAAACCCCAACTGACGTTCGATTACAGTATAGGCAGTCATTTTGGTGCTGCGAGGGAGCACTGCACTGTTCAAGATTCCTTCTTTATGATGTGACATTAAAATGCTGCTCACTTCGGTGGATATAAAGATCCCACAGAACTCTAACATTTATCCCTGAGCCAATGCTATAAAAACAAATTATCTGGTTGTCTATGATAGAATCATAGAATCCCTACAGTGCAGAAGGAGGCCATCTCATAACTGTCAGATTTTTAAAATATTCATTTGTGGGACATGGGCATCACTGGCTGGTCAGCATTTATTGCCCATCCCTAGTTGCCCTTGAGAAGGTGGTGGTGAGCTGCCTTCCTGAATCGCTGCAGTCCATGTGCTGTGGGTTGACCCACAATGCCATTAGGGAGGGAATTCCAGGATTTTGACCCAGCGACTATGAAGGAACGGCGATATATTTCCAAGTCAGGATGGTGAGTGGCTTGGAGGGGAACTTGCAGGTGGTGGTGTTCCCATGTATCTGCTGCCCTTGTCCTTCGAGATGGAAGTGGTCGTGGGTTTGGAAGGTGCTGTCTAAGGATCTTTGGTGAATTGCTGCAGTGCATCTTGTAGATAGTACACACTGCTGCTACTGAGCGCCAGTGGTGGAGAGATTGAATGTTTCTAGGTGTGGTGCTAATCAAGTGGGCTGTTTTGTCCTGGATGATGTCAAGCTTCTTGAGTGTTGTTGGAGCTGCACCCATCCAGGCAAGTGGGAAATATTCCACCTCACTCCTGACTTGTGCCTTGTAGATGGTGGATAGGCTCTGGGGGTAAGGGGGTGAGTTACTTGCCACAGTATTCCCAGCCTCTGATCTGCTCTTGTAGCCACTGTGTTAATGTGGTGAGTCCAATTGAGTTTCTGGTCAATGGTAATCCCAAGAATGTTGACAGTAGTGGATTCAGTGATGGTTACACCATTGAATATTAAGGAGTGGTGGTTAGAGTGTCTCTTATTGGTGATGGTCATTGCCTGACATTTGCATGGTGTGAATGTTATCTGTCACTTGGCAGCCCAAGCTTGGATATTGTTCAGATCTTGTTGCATTTAAACATGGACTGCTTCAGTATCTTAGGAGTTGCAAATGGTGCTGAACATTGTACAATCATCAGCGAACGTCCCCACTTCTGACCTTATGACGGAGGGAAGTCGTTGATGAAGCAGTTGAAGATTGTTGAGCCTAGGACACTGTCCTGAGGGACTCTGGCAGAGAAATCCTGGAGCTGGGATGAGTGACCCTCCACAACTACAACCATGTTCCGATGTACCAGGTATGACACTAACCAGTGGCGTGTTTGCCCCCTGATACCCATTGATTCCAGTTTTACTAGTGCTCCTTGATGCCACACTCGGTCGAATGCGGCCTTGATGTCAAGGGCTGTCACTCTCACCTCACCTCTGGAATTCAGCTCTTTCGTCCATGTTTGAACCGAGGCTGTAATGAGGTCAGGAGCTGAGTGACCCTGGTGAAACCCAAACTGGGTGTCACTGAGCAGGTTATTGCTGAGCAGGCGCTGCTTGATAGCACAGTCGATGACTGCCCAATCAGTCTACTCTCGATCATCACGTTACTGATGATCGAGAGTAGACTGGGCGGTAATTGGCTGGGTTGGATTTGTCCTGCTTTTTGTGTACAGGACATACTGTGCAATTTTCCACATTGTTCGGTAGCTGCCAGTGTTGTAACTGTACTGGAAGAGCTTGGCTCGGGGAGCGGCAGGTTCCGGAGCACAAGTCTTCAGTACTATTACAGGAATGTTATCAGGGCTCATTGCCTTTGCAGTATCCAGTGCCTCCATCCATTTCTTGATAGCACGTGGAGTGAATCGAATTGGCTTGAGACTGGCATCTGAGATGCTGGGGACCACTGGAGGAGGCCGAGATGGATCATCCACTCGGCACTTCTGGTTGAAGATTGCTGCGAATTCTTCAGCCTTATCTTTTGCACTGATGTGCTGGGCTCCTCCATCATTGAGGATGGGGATATTTGTAGAGCCTCCTCCTCCAGTGAGTTGTTTAATTGTCCATCATCATCCATGACTGGATGTAGAAGGATTGCAGATCTGATCTGATCCATTGGTTGTGGGATTGCTTAGCTCTGTCTATCACTTGCTGTTTTTGCCGTTTGGCACGCAAGTAGTCCTGTTTGGTAGCTTCACCAGGTTGATACCTCATTTTTAGGTATGTCTGGTGCTGCTCCTGGCATGCCCTCCTGAACTCTCCATTGAACCAGGGTTGATGCCCTGGCTTGATGGTAATGGGTGAGTGGGGGATATGCCGGTCCATGAGGTTGCAGATTGTGCTGGAGTACAGTTCAGCTGCTGCTGATGGTCCACAGTGCCTCATGGATGCCCAGTCTTGAGTTGCTAGATCGGTTTGAAGTCTGTCCCATTTAGCACAGTGAGAGTGCCACACAACACGATGGAGATTATTCTCAATGTGAAAGTGGGACTTCATCTCCATAAGGACTGTGCGGTGGTCACTCTTACCGATACTGTCATGGACAGATGCATTTGCAGCCAGCAGATTGGTAAGGATGAGGTCAAGTATATTTTTTCCTCTTGTTGGTTCCTTCACCACCTGCTGCAGTCCCAGTCTAGCAGTTATACCCGACCAGCTCAATCAGTAGTGCTGCTGCCGAGCCACTCTTGGTGGTGGACATTGAAATCCTCCACCCAGAGTACACTTTGTGCCCTTGCCACCCTCAGTGCTTCCTCCAAGTGTTGTTCAACATAGAGGAATACTGATTCTTCAGCCGAAGGAGGACGGTACATGATGACCAGTAAGAGGTTTCCTTGCCCATGTTTAACCTGAAGCCATAAGACTTCATGGGGTTCAGAGTCAATGTTAAGGACTCCCAGGGCAACTCCCTCCCGACTGTATGCCACTGTGTCGCCACCTCTGCTGGGTCTGTCCTGCCGGTGGGACAGGACATATCCAGGGATGATAATTGTGGTGTCTGGGGTGTATCTGTAAAGTATGATTCCATGAGAATGACAATATCAGGCTGTTGCTTGACTAGTCTGTGAGACAACTCTCCCAATTTTGGCACTAGCACACAGATGGAGGATTTTGCAGAGTCACCACGGCTGTTTGTTTTGCTGTTTCTTCAGATGTCTAGGTCAATGTCAGCTGGTCCATTCGGTTTCATTTCTTTGTTGAGACTTTGTAGCAATTGATACAACTGAGTGGCTTGCTCGGCCATTTCAAACGGCAGTTGAGTCAACCACAATGCTGTGGCTCTGGAGTCACATGTAGGCCAGACCAGGTAAAGGACAGCAGATTTCCTTCCCTAAAGGACATTAGTGAACCAGAAGGGTTTTTCTGACAATCAACAGTGGTTTCATGGTCTCTTAATTCCAGATTTTTTTATTATATCCAAATTCCACCAGCTGCCATGGCGGGATTCGAACCCAGGTCCCCAGCACATTATCTGGGTTTCTGGATTAATAGTCGAGCGATAATACCACTAGGCCATCACCTCCCCATATTGCATGGTGCAGATTGGCTGCACTATTTCCTTATGTAGCAACATTTCAAAATCATTTAATTGGCAGTGAAGTGTTCCAGGAGATTGAGATAACCTGAAAATGTGAAAAGGGTTTTTCAAATGTAATTTCTTCCTTTGTTGTGTGAGATTGTGTTGCGTTCAGTCAGCTGATTTGCATGCTCTGTGGGAACAGAGCATGCAAATGCTGCAGTGCTTAGATTTTAATGGGCAAAATCTATTTACAGGAACCACAATTAGAAGACTATAGGAAGAGATGAGAGGTCCATAAAATCTGGAAATTTTATGAGCAGCAAAGAGATATCATTTTAATCTCACTCTCTAAATATGACTCTGTTCTTTTTTAAAGATCTGTAGTATGTTACAGAAAAAGCCACTATTTGGATAACTTCACTTTTTTGCATTTTTATATATGATATAGTTTGACAGAATATAAATGAGTGGTTCAGGCAGGACTCAAGCAAGGAATAAAAATAAGCATCTCCATGTGTAGCTAAGTTATTACAGTCACTTAACATATGCCAGCACATTTTATTGGATAAATGAACGTCAAAGAACAGATAGACAACAAGCAATAAATTATCCAATAACGTCTCTCTCCTTTTCGTTTTTTACCTAGCAGGTTTATATGCACATTTTAAAAGATTTTCCAAATGGTGCTCAGACTGAGCTTTCTGTGCACTTTCAATGGAAACTAATGTTTATACTCTCCTAAAGTCAAAAGCTATTCTTTAAATTCTCATTAAGTTTTGCAATGAAATTTCAATGTCAAAAATGTGTCTGGCATCCTGATGAAGGCAAAGCAACTCTAGAGAAATTATGTCACAAGCCTGACAATGTAAAACTAAGGCATCCCTGTTTAGAAAGGTTATATATAGGTCATCTTGCATGAATTAATTACACACGAGGCAAGTGAAAAATGTGACGAGACCTTGTGAGATTCTAAAGATTGCCTTGAAGTGTCTGGACAATCTCATGGTGCGTTACAGTATCTCGATGCCACATTATTATGTAATATATTCTTTTTGCAATGTTCTGTATTATGTAAAACAATTTTTTGAGCCATTTTTATGATACTTGTGAAAAGGAATTTCTGTTGAAATATATGACATTACAAAGTCATTGCAAAGCCACCACAAAAATGTCATTGCAATCTATCTTCCCCAACCGAAAACAACATGTAACAAGTATTTGAAATGAAATATAGAGCTGATTTTCCTCTACTATGCACTGATTGCTTACTTCCTTGACACAAAATAAAAGAAAAAGGGGAAGTGGTCATCTCTGCCTGTTACATTGAAAGTTCACTTCCGGAGATTTATCCCTGAAGGGATCTGGGGGATTTGCAGGTAAAACTGGTGGAAGAGTTAAATGCAACCGAGGTGGGAGTGACATCACCACATCTCCCAACCTATCTCTCCTACATTGAAACATGGTTTAAGACCAGTGAATTGACACCCACTTTATTGTGGCCCATACTGCTAAGTGTAGCTCATGCCTAGTTTCTTCACGGCAGAGAATCAGAGAGAGGCAGATGAGATCCTATTACCTTTCCTTACAGGACACTGTGGCATGACCATCAAGGAGTGAGACTTTCTGTTTTTGATCAGTGGTTAAAAGACCCTGAACCCAATAGCCATCACCTCAGATTCAGGCCTTTTAGCCTTTCCGTAAAAGTGGTGGATTTTTCTTTCCCACCTCTGGGCACAGGCCAATGCCAAAGGAAAGCCTACATAAATGGAACAACAGGACTATGTAGATGATCAGTACTCAGCAATACTGGGAATGTTAGGTCAGGTAAGTGCATTTTAAACCATCTCTGTATTTCATGTGTTGTTATCAGGTATGGGCTCCAAAAATCTGCAGCTCTTCTGCCATTTGCCTGCTAAGACTGCAGAGAAGGTGTACCAAACTGGATAGAAAACCAAAACAGAAAACATTGCAAAAACTCAGCAGGTCTGGCAGCGTCCGTGGAGAGAGAAACCGAGTTAATGTTCCTGATGCGCGATTAAATCACTCGGGAGGCTGGATCGTACCTTGGAAATAAAGGCTTTTATTAGTAACAAGAATGGAGCATACTATATAACAATACAATCCCAGACTAAAGGGTCACCAGGCAGTGCAGTGACCTTTATACTCCTACAGGTAGGCGGAGCCAACTGGAGTGTACCACAGAACAATATCAACAGGTAGAACACCCCAACCCTAACCCCAACAGTGACAACAGTAACATATGTACAAGTACCCATAGTGCTGACCATCTATTGTTCACCACAGTTCCGAGTCCAGATGACTCTTCATCAGAGCTGAAGAGGGATAGAAATGAAAAAGAATCATACAAACTCGACACATTAACTCTATTTTTCTCTCCACAGATGCTGTCAGAACTGCTGAGTTTTTCCAGCATTTTCTGTTTTGGTTTCAGATTCCAGCATCGCAGAATTTTGCTTTTATTTTAGGAGTAGAAAAATGATGGATTATGTGGTTGGAGAAAGAGGTGGAGAAGGTGGAGCAGAATAGAAGGTCAGTGATAGGTGGGAGTTCAGGCGAGATTTGGCAAAGTTGTGTAGGGCACAAGACAAAGGGAGTGTTAAAGACTAAAGAAGCTACTAATAATGACATAACGGTAAGATAGCTGAATGTGTTGATAGCAGAACAAGGGTCAGTACTCCTGTGGGGGAGGGGACTGGGGGAAAATAATGGTTTGAACTGTTGAACTCAATGTTAAGTTCACAAAGCTGTAAAGAACCTAATTGGAAAATGGGTGCTGATCCTCCAGTTTGTGTTGAACTTTATTGGAAAATTGCAACAGGCTAAGGATGGACAAGTGGACATGAGAGCAAGATGGTGAGTTAAATTGGCAAGTGACGGGAAGGTCGGGGTCATGCTTGTGGACTGAGTAAAGGTGTTCTGCAAAATGGTCACCCAGTCTGCATTTAGTCACCGCAGTGTAGAATACAGTAGACTATATTGAAGGGGGTGCAAGTGAAAGATTACCATTAATACTCCATTTGTCTTGTGGCAATTATATCTTTGTCAATCTCACCTGAGCTTTATGCCTGACCGTCTAAGTTTGCTGATGACACCACCGTAGTGGGTCGGATCTCAAACAATGATGAGACGGAATACAGGAGAGAGATAGAGAATCTGGTGAACTGGTGCAGCACAATAATCTCTCCCTCAATGTCAACAAAATGAAGGAGATCGTCATTGACTTCAGGAAGCATAAAGGAGAACATGCCCCTGTCTACATCGATGGTAGTCATGATGTGAAGATGCCGGCGATGGACTGGGGTAAACACAGTAAGAGTTTTAACCTGGTGTTGTTAAAACTCTTACCCTGTCTACATCAACAGGGATGAAGTGGAATTGGTTTAGAGCTTCACGTTTCATACTTCAAGACCCCACTAACCCTGGACATACTCTCTTCCACCTTCTTCCATCGAGAAAAAGGTACAAAAGTCTGAGGTCATGCCGGGGATCCGGGTTCAATTCCGATCACTGTCTGTGTGGCGTTTGCACATTCTCCCCGTGTCTGCGTGGGTTTCCTCCGGGTGCTCCGGTTTCCTCCCACAATCCGAAGATGTACGGGTTAGGTGGATTGGCCATGCTAAATTGCCCCATAGTGTCAGGGGGACTAGCTAGGATAAATGCATGGGCTTGTGAGGATAGATTTTGGGTGGGATTGTGGTCAGTGCAGACTCGATGGGCCGAACGGCTTCCTTCTGCACTGTAGGGATCCTATGTACCAACCGACTCAAGAACATTTTCTTCCCTGCTGCCACCAAACGTTTGAATATACCAAACTCATATTAAATTGATCTTTATCTACATACTAGCTATGACTATAACACTACTTCTGCATCCTTTCCTTCTCTATGAATAGTATGTTTTGTCTGTATAGCGTGCAAGAAACAATACTTTTCACTGTATGTTAATACGTGTGACAATAATAAATCAAGTCAAATTAAATCTAATCTAATCTAATCAGTTCCACCTTTTTTGCATCCCTTCTCCAGCTATATAATCAATCGCATGTCTCTCCCTGTTCAGGTCTGGAGATGAGTCATATGGACTCAAAAAGTTATCTCTGGCCGGAACTTTCCGGCTGTTCATGCTGGCAGGACCTTCTGGTCCCGTCAATGATGCACTGCTGTCATGGGTTTCCTGATGGCGTGGGGTGGAATCAGTGGGAAATCCCATTGGGCAGTGGCGGGCCAAGAAGATCCCGCCACCAGCCAAGGGCTGGACCTTTCCCGTCATGAGAAACACACCGCGAAGAGACCTATCCGGATGGATCGCTGCTTAGTATGGCTCCTGCTCTGACCGAAAGCACAAGGAACTACAAAGGGTTGTGAATAAACCCAGTCCATCACGCAAACCAACGTCCCATCCATTGACTCCAGCTACACTTCCCACTGCCTCAGGGAAGCAGCCAGCATAATCAAGGACCCCACGCACCCCGGACCTACTCTCTTCCACCTTTTTCTGTCGGGAAAAAGATACAAAAGTCTGAGATCACATACCAACCGACTCAAGAACATCAGACTTGAATGGTCCGATCATATATTAAGCTGATCTTTCTCTTCACCCTATCTATAACTGCAACACTATATTCTGCACCCTATCTTTTCCTTCTCTATGTACTCTATGAACGTTTGTTTGTATAGTGTGCAAGAAACTGCTTTTCACTGTATCCCAATACGTGACAATAATAAATCAAATCAAATAAATGATCAGGAATCCTTAAATATGACACAATTTCTCACAGAAGAGAGGAGGGCATGATCCCCAGTAGTCGTATCACAGTAGAAACATTGTTATTAACCTTGGGCTTTCTAGATCATGTCAAGGGTAAGAGAGCCTGTTTCAGTTGACTGGATAATCCAGGCTGAGGGAGTGACAGCCTAAATTCTGAGTGGAGCTTGCATCCATAATCTCTGACTCAGGTGTGAGTGCTATGAGCAATGAGTTACTTAGAACTGCAACGGGTTCTGTTGGTACACAAGTTATAAAAGTGGAGAGAAACGGGAGGGAGAGAATGAGGTAAAGGGTAAACAGAACAAAACTAATTTACAAAATGTTTGGATTTCAGGTTGATTTCTAAGTGTTTATTTTAATTGTACTGTATGTATTGCAATGAGAAATCTATCGCTTGTTATTATAATAAGCAACTGAGGGCAGTGGAGCAAACTTGTGCTGTCTTGCTGCTGGTCTCTTTAGGCGTGTGTCCTGTGCACAGCACTGCGATCACCTTCCATTTCAGACAAGATGCAATTGCTTCAAGTCTGAAAAGTTTGAATCAATAATGGAGCAGCACATAGCCAACTACAGCAAGTTCAGGCGAACAACCAGTCTTGGGCTGCAAGGTGGCATTTAACATTTGTGCCACATAACATCCAGACAATGATCAATTCACACAGAGTATGATGGCATAGTGGTTATAGACTAGCTACCTAGAGGCCATGACTAATAATCCAAAGTTAGGGGTTCAAATCCCTAATATCAATTTACTAAATAAAATCTGAAATTAAAAGCTGCTATTATTAATAAGAGCTTTTTTGCAATTAAGTTACTGTGAAAATCCCCTAGTCGCCACGCTCCGGCGTCTGTTTGGGTACACTGTGGGAGAATTTAGCATGGTCAATGCACCTAACCAGCAATACTTTTGGGAGGAAATCAGAGCACCCAGAGGAAACCCATGCAGACATGGGAAGAACATGCAGACTCCGCACAGACATTGACCCAAACCGGGAATCGAACCAAGTCCCTGGCACTGTGAGGCAGCAGTGCAAACCACTGTGCTACCTTGTCACCCTACTCTTAGTAATGGTGAACACAAAACTACTGGATTGTTGGAAAAACCCATCTGGTTTACTAATGTCCCTTAGGGGAAGAAATACGCCATCCTTACCTGGTCTGGCCTACATACGTTTTCAGACCCACTGCAGTGTGAATGACTCTTGGCTGCCCTCTGAAATGGTCCAAGGAGCCATTGAGTTAATCAAAACGGTGATTCATCACCATGTTCCCAAGCATATTTAAGACTAGACGGTAAATGCAGTCTAGCCATCATCACCCATATCCAAGATCAAACTAAAAAGAGAAATCTCAGTTACAGTGATATAATATTTTTTAAGTCACATTCTTGTCAAGCAACTGATTCCCCATGGCAATGTCCCAATTTAGTGAACAGCCGATGAATGTAACAACAGAATGAATAATGTCAGGGCAACTTTTACTATTTGTTATTTGTAGTGAAATCGTAAATATGTGAATAAAGTAATCCTAGAAATAGTAATCCCCATGATTCATTTATATTTAATAAAAAAGCATAAAAATGTGAAAACTCCAAAGTAGATGTTTATTCTGCAACCGTCATCTTTCCTTGTGACCCACAGACCAGGTAGAATTAGAGCAGAGTTCTCAGAACAGAATATTTCAAGAAATGAGGCTGCCAGAAATCTCCACACCGGAGTAATGACATCTCTTTAAAATAATTTAAAAGTGGTCTAACAGCCTAATGAGCACTGATTACAATGTGCCTTTCCAACTGGATGCCATTGGGTTCAAGTTGATGAATTGAACCTGCCTGCTGGAGTTGGGGTCAGTTCCTTAAAAAGCCACTATGTGGAGCTCCAAAAGACAGGAGCAAATTCCATTTCACAGCAGGAGGAAAAGGTCTTTCTCCACCTTACCCCCAACCAGAGCTGCTCCGTCAGGACCAGGAATACGCGTGAGCAAGAAGATTCCAAGAAGAAATGACTGAAAATTACCTTCCTGAGTTCACACATTTTGTCACACTTGAGTAAGTTATTCATAGAATCCTAGTGTAGATGGAGACCATTCAGCCCATTGAGTCTGCACCATCCGCAATCTCACCCAGGCCCTATCCCCATAACCCAAGGCATTTACCCCAGCTAGTCCCCCTGACACTAAGAGGCAGTTTAGCACGGCCAATCCACCTAACCCGCACATCTTTGGACTGTGGGAGGAAACCGGAGCACCCGGAGAAAACCCACACAGACACGGGGAGAATGTGCAAACTCCACACAGACAGTGACCCAAGCCGGGAATCGAACCCGGGTCCTTGGTGCTGTGAGGCAGCAGTGCTAACCACTGTGCCACCGTGTCGCCTATTTGCTCTTTGTGCTCTTTGTTGACTTTCCGTTGTACAGTACGATTTCCTGATGGGAATTGTGGGAGGCAGACAATCCATGGAACACTGCAAATTTCTGACATTCATCTGGCCAAAACAAAAAGAGGGAAGTATCAGCTTTGAACATTTGGGTTGTTATCCTGCAGATGTCAGTTGCAAGCACAAATATATGGTGTTATAAAACATTCTGATATATTCTTTTATATGGTGGCCAGTATGTGATTTCTGGTCTGTTCCAGTTCAAGGTCAAACAAAATAAATTCCATGTGCTGCAGAGATAATACTTCTTTTAAACTTTATTTTTATCCCTAGTTTCTCCCTCTACCTTCCAGCAAGAACAGCATATTGTTGGAGTGTGGAATACTTCACCACAGGGAACTGTTGAGACAGAGACCGTTGGATTTTTCAAAGAGGAAATGAGATAAGTATTTGCCGAAGGTTATTGGAAAAGGCAGAGGGATTCGTTTTTGGAGTTAATTATGTAACAAAATAAGTTGCACTCAGTCAGCACAGAGAACAGAAAAGAGTCACCAAAATTGGCCCTAGTATCTCTTAAAATTATTTTCAGGTATTGTTTGTGGTCCGTATGTCCAATGGCCTCAGAGTCAAGATCATTAACATAAAATGTGGCACTTGTATTTGGCATTTGCACCTTGCAGAAAGAGGCAGATTTCTGGTTTAATGGTCAGAATTTTACTGGGCCATTTAAAGTGAGGTTGGACTTGAGGGTGGGTGGGGGCCATAAAATGGTGGTAGAAGGCAGAGGTGGCATCGTCTACGCACTGTCGTGCCATCTTAACAGCAGCAGGGAAGATGGTTGATGGCCCACTTGCCCAGAGGCTAATTGAACCACTGAATTGACTAATTAAGGGCCTCTTCCTGCCTCTGCTGGCATTTAGCCAACAGCAGGCTGGTACCCTCTGCCACGTGACGAGACTGCCAAGTAGATCTTGGTGGCCTCCCAGCAGATCTCTGTGCACAAGCCGCAACTCCTGTCGCAAAATATTTTACTTTGGAAAGGTTGAAGTCACCTGAATTTAAGATCTCCATTAAAATGCTTTGCCTTTCTAGCATGTCAATGTGTTCAACTCAGCAACCCAGTAAGATGTTTCTTTGGGCATAGCCCGTAAGGAGGTTAAAAATGGAGCATCTGTGACAGGCGTCTGGGCATCCAGATAGCTTTTGTACCCCTTTTAACACTATCCTGCTATGTACCGAGTGAATCTGCAGATGCGGGAATGACAGCACAACCCTGCACACTTTCTGGCACATGTGAAGTGACTGGAGGAAGGTAGTGGATTAGCGTTTTCAGCATCTTCTATTTCAGTTTCTGAGTTCCAAAGGATTCAAGATGATCTTGTTTCAGTCATCATCCTCTGCTGCCTGTTTTATGCGACCTTCTCCTATAAGGGTAGCACAGTGGTTAGCACTGCTGCTTCACAGCTCCAGGGTCCCGGGTTCGATTCCTGGCTCGGGTCACTGTCTGTGTGGAGTTTGCACATTCTCCTCGTGTCTGCGTGGGTTTCCTCCGGGTGCTCCGGTTTCCTCCCACAGTCCAAAGATGTGCGGGTTAGGTTGATTGGCCAGGTTAAAAAAATTGCCCCTTAGAGTCCTGGGATGCGTAGGTTAGAGGGATTAGCGGGTAAAATATGTGGGGGTAGGGCCTGGGTGGGATTGTGGTCGGTGCAGACTCGATGGGCCGAATGGCCTCCTTCTGCACTGTAGGGTTTCTATGATTTCTATAATAGCAGAAGCATGTGTTGCTTAGCTGGTGCTGATGCAGAATTGTTTTAAACCCCACTTGTCAGTATTCATATAGACATTCTGAAGGCAGTGATGGTCAGAGGAGTTTGTAGTGGATTATTGTGTGCAGCCTTTGAGTGAAGGAGATGGTTCTGTACAGGGGAAGTGCTGGAGAACAGGTAGTGCAACCTAATAGAGATTATAATAATCCTTAAGAAAGTGAAAACTATGAAAAGAGAATGGGTAGAAGAGTTCACAATAGTAATAGTTGACACAGTGTTCAGACATATAGGTATGACATTAAATCAAGGTCCTGTCTTCCTTCTTGTGTGACCATAAGTGATCATGGTACTATTGCAAAGAACCAGGCAAGTTCCCTCATATTTATCCATCAGTCATTATCACTTACAGTAATATGAATGAACAGATGATCTATGTATGTGGGATCTTTCTGTTTCCCTTCACGCCTGCCTCATCTGGCCAGTGACATGACCTCTTTGCCTGCCTCCTCAGCTTCCAGGACCTCAGAGCCATCATCACTTTTGACATCCTCTTTATTGGAAGAAGTGTACAGCTCCTCCATCTTGTCATCTGGAAAGTCCTCATCCCCTTGAAGCACCAGGTTGTGTAGTGTGCAGGCCATGATGATGCATGACACCCTCTGGGGAGTCTACTGGAGGGCTCTTCCAGATTTCTCCCTGTTAAATCCGTTGTACTGAGGCATCCCTTCAATAACTGCACCACAGTCCGGCGTCAGGGAACACAGCTCTTTATTATGTCTACTTGCTCCACACTCCACAGGGCGGTTCCCAACCGCTCACTCCACACCCAAGGTCATATGAACCATTCTCTTAAAGGAGCTATGCCCCAATATACATAACAGAGTCCCATTATCAGCACAGCATTTTCAGAATGCCTATTTTATTTTCCACTAAAATCAGCGCTGCGCCATGAGCCTCGTTATACCTTCTCTCAGGAGGAGTCCAAGGCCGCCATGCAGGTGTCATCAGCCAGATCCTTTGTGAGTAACACTTGCCAATCCTGTGTGGTCCCTCAAAGATATCCGAGGCCTGTTGTCAACTCAAAATATTTGAGTCGTGGACACTTCCTGGTGCAAACCTGCCTGATAGATCTGTTATGGTCACACCCCAGTTACACATTGAGCGAGTGGAAGCTTTTGCGAGTTGACGTACTGGACTGTCTGTTGCAAGAGAGCTTTTGTAGCCACATGAGTGCAGTCGATGGCACCCTGAACCTCTGGAAATCCAGAAATCTCAGCAGAAGCCAGTGCTCGTCCTGGTTTTCTTGATCTCTGTTGAAGTCTACAAAATAATGGGTTTTGTAAAAATGGCGTCTGTGACCTTCAGGATGCATTTGCGGATTAAAACTTTGGAGATCCTGCAGAGGTCTGCAGTGAAGTCCTGGAAGGAACCATTGCTGTAGAAGTTGAGTGCAGTGTTGGCTTTCATTGCCGCCGGAAATAGGCGTCCCCCCAGTCCCTGTGGCACCAAATCCTGCAGAATGTGGCAAATGTGAGTGAGCAGGTCCACTGACATGCACAGACATTGGTGACACTGATTCTCGCTTGCCTGCAGAAAACACTCAGGGTCTAACAGGTGACAGCACTCTGGATGGTACAAAGACTCAAATGGTAAGAAGTATTTGTGAAATTAGAAAGTACCAAAGTCAGAAGCGCTATGACCGCAATTCAATTGAAAACATTGGAGTTGACTTTTTTTTTGGTGTTAGTGTAAAACAGGTAACAGTGACACAGCAGCCCAACACTATACTAATCCTGTTTTCTTTCTATTGAAGCCAGTGGCCAGTGTAAAGGAGCTGATAATTCTCTTATCGCCAGCTTTGCAGGACTGCTGAAAACCTGTTTCATCCCCAGTGCAAGGTGGCACAAATTATTTTTTTTATATTCATGAAATATAACCACATTGTGGTTACAACCAACCTGATGCGCATGCAAGTTATTAAGCTCAAAAGAGTCACACAGATGTAATTTACAAAAGGAGCAGTTAACTGATGTCTGGGGACCAAGAAAATTAGGGCAGTGGTGTTCTCTTAATTTCATTACTTTAAGGTTAACCAGCACCAGGCTAATTATAATGCTTTGGAACTCTTCATCAGCTCTTAAAAAGAGTATATAATTTGTCTACTTGGCAAAAGGTTCATTTGAAAGTAAAAAATTGAAATTTAAAAATGATAAATTATCTGCAAATCTTAAATAGTGGATCCATCAGAGATGATTTCTAATGTAGCTTTCCTGTCACATTTTACACAGATTATCAAAGATGTATGGTATGACAAATAAGAACAGCAGGCAGTTCGATAAGAGCATTCAATGAAATATGAAATACATCTGGATAAACTTTGATGAAAGTATTTTCTGCGCGTTGGCTGGTCTTTGGTTCCAACAAAAAATCAGCTTTGTGTTCCTGAATAATTAAAAAAGTGAAAAAAAATGCAGATGTTGAGAATCTGAAATAAAAACAGAGAATGCTGGAAATACCCAGGTGGTCTGGCTGCATCAGAACTCGAGATGCAACCAACTTCAAGCAAGTGCAGAGACAAGGAAAGCGGGAGAAGAGAAAAATCATGAGACCATAAGGTGCGGAAATAGGCCATTCTGCCCATCAAGTCTGCTCTGCCATTCAATGAGATCATGGCTGATCTGATATAATCCTCAACTCTACTTTCCCGCCTTATCCCCATAGCCCTTAATTTCCTTCCTGATTGAAAATCTGCCTATCTCAGTCTTGAATATACTTAAAGACCCAACCTCTACAGCCCTCTGCGGTAAAGAATTCCACAGATTTACTACCCTCCGAGAAGAAATTCCTTTTCTTCTCTGTTTTAAATGGACAATCCCTTACTCTGAGGATATGCCCTTTGGTCCTAGACATTCCCACAAGGGGAAGCAACCTCTCAACATCTACTCTGTCAAATCCCCTAAGAATCCTATATTTCTCAATAAAGTCACCTCTCATTTCTCTAAACTACAATGAGTACAGGTCCAACCTACTTAACCTCTCCTTATAAGAAAACTCCTCCATACTCAGGATTAACCTAGGGAACCTTCTCTGGACTGCCTCCAATGCCAGTTTATCTTGTCTATCTTAGTATATCTTAGACAAGGGGACCAAAACTGTTCACGGTGTTCCAGGTGTAATCTAACTAGTGCCTTCGATAGATTTAGTAAGATTTCCTTATTTTTATACTCCATACCTTTTGAAATGAAGACCAACATTCTATTTCCCTTCCCTGTTACCTGTTGAACTTGCACGCTAGTTGTGATTTATGCATGAGGATCCTCAAATCCTGCTATGCTGTAGTCTTCTGCAGTCTTTCTCCAATTAACTAATATTCAGCTCCTTTATTCTTCCCACCAAAATGCAGAACTTCACATTTTCCGACATTGAATTCCATCTGCAATGTTTTTGCCCACTCTCCTAACCTCTCTATAGCTTTCTGTAGACACTTTGGATGCAATCTTACCAGCCACTCATGCCATGCTCCCGCTGCAGAGAAGTCAGAGAATTTGGCGCACAGCCAAATCTCCTTTCACTGCAGTGAGATGAATGCGTGAACGGCTGTAACATTCCAGTCTTTGTGCCATTCTCACCATTTGCCTTGCCACCTATTTTTGTGTCATTTGCAAACTTTGGGCAAGGGAAGTAAATGTACTATAGCAAGTCTGTCCCGGATAGGGTACCCAGATGAGCACTCAGATCCTGCGTGCATCGGCTGGCGGGGCTTTCGCAGACTTCTTCAACATCTCTTTACAACAATCTGAGGTCCCTATCTGCTTCAAGAAGACGACCATCATCCCGGTACCAAAGAAAAACCAAGCAGCGTGCCTTAATGACTTTCATCCGGTGGCTCTGACATCCATCATTATGAAGTGCTTTGAAAGGATAGTCATGACATGAATCAATTCCAGCCTCCCGGACTGTCTGGATCCACTACAGTTCACCTACCGCCGCAACAGGTCCACAGCAGATGCCATCTCCCTGGCCCTACACTCAACCCTGGAACACCTAGATAACAAAGACACCTATGTCAGAATCCCATTTATTGACTACAGCTCAGCCTTCAACACAATTATTCCCACAAAACCCATCTCCAAACTCCATGGCCTGGGCCTCGGCTCCTCTCTCTGCAACTGGATCCTGAACTTCGTAACCCACAGACCACAATCAGTAAGGATAGGCAACAACACCTCCTCCATGATCATCCTCAACACCGGTGCCCCACAAGACTGTGTTCTCAGCCCCCTACTATATTCCTTATGTACCTATGACTGTGTGGCCAAATTCTCTTCCAACTCAATTTTCAAGTTTGCTGACGACTCCACCGTAGTGGGTTGGATCTCAAACAATGATGAGACAGAGTGCAGGAATGAGATAGGGAATCTGGTGAACTGGTGCGGTGACAATAATCTCTCCCTCAATGTCAACAAAACGAAGGAGATTGTCATCGACTTCAGGAAGCGTAAAGGAGAACATGCCCCTATCTACATCAATGGGGATGAAGTAGAAGGGGTCGAGAACTTCAAGTTTTTAGGTGACCAGATCACCAACAACCTGGTCCTGGTCCCCTCATGCCGACACTATAGTTAAGAAAGCCCACCAACGCCTCTAGTTTCTCAGAAGACTAAGGAAATTTGGCATGTCAGTTGTGACTCTCACCAACTTTTACAGATGCACCATAGAAAGCATTCTTTCTGGTTGTAGCACAGCTTGGTATGGCTCCTGCTCTGCCCAAGACCGCAAGAAACTACGAAAGGTTGTGAATGTAGCCCAATCCATCATGCAAATCAGCCTGCCATCCATTGACTCTGTCTACACTTCCTGCTGCCTCGGCAAAGCAGCCAGCATAATTAAGGACCCCAAACACCCCCGACATTCACTCTTCCACCTTCTTCCATTGGGAAAAACATACAAAAGTCTGAGATCATGTACCAATCGACTCAGGAACAGCTTCTTCCCTGCTGCTGTCAGACGTTTGAACGAACGTACCCTGCATTAAGTTGATCTTTCTCGACACCCTAGCTATGAATGTAACACTACATTCTGCACTCTCTCCTTTCCTTCTCTATGAATGGTATGCTTTGTCTGTATAGCGCGCAAGAAACAATACTTTTCACTGTATGTTAATACATGTGACAATAATAAATCAAATCAAATCAAATATATTGTAAATAATTGTGGCCTTAGAAGGGAATAAATTAAACATGGTTAACCAAGGAAATTAAAGATAGTATTAAGAAAAATCATATAATGTGGCAAAGAGTAGTGGTAAGTCAGAAGTTTGGGAAAGTTTAAAAAAAAACAACAAAAGATGAACAAAAAATAATAGAGGGTGGGATAAACTATGAGGGTAAACTAGCAAGTAATATTGCTATTACTTCCACTAGTTACACATTGCCATCCTGAAAATGCCCTTCTTATCCAAACTCTCTGTCTTCTATCAGTTAGCCAATCCTTTATCCCTGCTAATATACTACCCCCAACAGCATGGACTCTTAGCTTATTCGTAGCCTTTTGTGCAGTACCTTATCGAATGCTTTTTAGGAATCCAAGTATACTACATCTACTGGTTCCCTTTTGTTTAATCTGCTCATTACCATCTCAAAGAATTCTAGTAAATTTGTCGGCATAATTTTCCCTGCGTGAAGCCATGCTGACTCTGCTTGATTCTATTATGTATTTCTAAATGCTCTGCTATTACATCCTTTATCATGGACTCGAACATTTTCCTAATGAGAGATGTTAAGCTAGCTGACCTATAGCCACCTATTTTTTGTCTCCCTCACTTTTTGAATAAAGGTGTTACATTGGCAGTTTTCCAATCCTCTGGGACTCTGAGAATTTAAGCATTCTTGGAAGATTTTTAACTACCAGTGCATTCATTATCTCTGTAGCTACTTCCTTTAGTACCCTGGGATGCAACAAATCAGGTCCGGAGATTTATTGGCCTTTAGCCCCCTTAATTTTACTAGTAATTTTTCTGTGCTGATATTGTATTTATTTCCTCCCTGCGTCTGTATTTTTGGAATGTTATTTGTATCTTCCGCCGGGAAGACTGAGGCAAAGTATTTGTTTAACTCCTCTGCCATTTCCTGGTTGCGCAATATTATTTCCCCAGTCTCATTCTCTAAGGGACTTCACTTTGGCCTCTCTCTTTCTTTTTATTTATTAAAAGAAGCTCTTACTGTCCGTTTTAATATTACTTGCTAGTTTACCCTCATAGTTTATCCCACCCTCTATTATTTTTTGTTCATCTTTTGTTGTTTTTTTTAAAACTTTCCCAAACTTCTGACTTACCACTACTCTTTGCCACATTATATGATTTTTCTTAATACTATCTTTAATTTCCTTGGTTAACCATGATTAATTTATTTCCTTCTTAGAATCCTTCTTCCTCATTGGGATATATTTTTGTTGTGAGTCATTAACTATTTTTATAAATGTTTACCATTGCTGATCAACTGTCTTTCCTGCTAAACTCCTTTCCCAGTCCACTCCAGTCATCTCTGCCCTTATTCCTTCATAATTACTTTTATTTAAGTGTAGCACAGATGTTTCTGACCCAACTTTCTCATTTTCAAACTAAATTCTACCATATTATGGTCAGTGATTCTGAGGGGATGTTTTATTCTGAGATTGCCTCATTACACATTACCAGATCCAAAGTAGCCTGATCCCTGGTTGGATCCACAACATATTGTTCTGGGATACTGTCCTGAATACACTATATGAATTATTTCTCATGGATACCTCTGCCAATTTGATTTTCCCAATCCACAACTCATAGAATCCTACAGTGCAGAAGGACCCCATTTGGACCATTGAGTCTGCACTGACTCTCTGACAGAGCATCTTATCCAGGCCCTGGATAACCCCATGTATTTACCCTGCTGATCCCCTTAAACTATACATTTTAGGACACTAAGGGGCAATTTGACATGACCAATCGACCTAACTTGTACATCTTTTGATTATGGGAGGAAACCAAAGCACCCGGAGGAAATCCATGCATCACAGGGAGTATGTGCAAACTCTTTTTGTTCCTTTGTTTACGAAGGGTAGCAAGGATAATCCAGGTAATTACAGGCCAGTGAGCCTTACATCAGTGATAGGGAAATTATTGGAGAGGATTTTTCGAGACAGGATTTACTCCACTTGGAAATAAGTGGACGTATTAGTGGGAGGCAACATGGTTTTGTGAAGGGGAGGTCGTGTCTCACAAACTTGATCAAGTTTTTCGAGGAAGTGATGAAGATGATTGATGAGGGTAGGGCAGTGGATGTTGTCTACATGGACTTCAGTAAGGCTTTTGACAAGTTCCCTCATGGCAGACTGGTACAGAAGGTGAAGTCGCATGGGATCAGAGGTGAGCTGGCAAGATGGATACAAAACTGGCTCGGACATAGAAGACAGTGGGTAGCAGTGGAAGGGTGCTTTTCCGAATGGAGGGCTGTGACTAGTGGCGTTCCTCAGGGATCAGCGCTGGGACCTTTGCTGTTTGTAATATATATAAATGATTTGGAGGAAAATGTAACTGGTTTGATTCGTAAGTTTGCGGATGACACAACGGTTGGTGGATTTGCAGATAGTGATGAGGACCATCAGAGGATACAGCAGGATATAGATCGGTTGGAGACTTGGGTGGAGAGATGGCAGGTGGAGTTTAATCCGGACAAATGTGAGGTAATGCATTTTGGAAGGTCTAATACAGGTAGGAAATATACAGTAAACGGCAGAGTCCTTAAGAGTATTGATAGGCAGAGGATCTGGATGTACAGGTACACAGGTCACTGAAAGTGGCAATGCAGGTGGAGGAGGTAATCAAGAAGGCATACGGCATGCTTGCCTTCACCGGCTGGGGCATTGAGTTTAAAAATTGGCAAGTCATGTTGCAGCTTTATAGAACCTTAGTTAGGCCACACTTGGAATATAGTGTTCAATTCTGGTCGCCACACTACCAGAAGGATGTGGAGACTTTGGAGAGGGTACAGAAAAGATATACCAGGATGTTGCCTGGATGGAGGGCATTAGCTGTGAGGAGAGGTTGGAGAAACTTTGTTTGTTCTCACTGGAACGACGGAGGTTGAGTGGCGACCTGGTAGAAGTCTACAAGATTTTGAGGGGCATGGACAGAGTGGATAGTCAGAAGTTTTTCCCCAGGGTGGAAAAGTCAATTACTAGGGGACATAGGTTTAAGGTGTGAGGGGCAAGGTTTAAAGGAGGTGTACGCGGCAAGTTTTTTACACAGAGGGTGGTGGGTGTCTGGAACTCGCTGCCGGGGAAGGTAGTGGAAGCAGATACGATAGTGACTTTTAAGGGGCATCTGGACAAATACATGAATAGGATGGGAATAGAGGGATATGGTCCCCGGAAGGGTAGGGGTTTTAGTTCAGTCGGGCAGCATGGTCGGTTTAGACTTGGAGGGCCAAAGAGCCTGTTCCTGTGCTGTAATTTTCTTTGTTCTTTGTTTTTTGTCCATACAGAAAGTCACCCAAGTCTGGAATCGAACCCGATCCCTGGTGCAGTGAGGCAGCAGTGCTAACCACTGTGCCACCATGCTACCCTCAAGATGAAGATTAAAGTCACCCATGATCAAAGTACTGCCTTTTTTACATGCCCTTATTATCTCCTGATTTATTTACCATTTTGCAGTATACCTACTGTTAGGGGGCTTAAAGACTATTCACACCAGTGTCTTCTTCTCATTGTATTTCTTAGTTCTACCCATATGGATTCTACATCTTCTGATCAAAGATTATTTCTTGCTATTGTACTTATTCCATCTCATACTAACAAAGCTACCCCAAGACTCTTTCCTTCCTGCCTGTACTTACAAAAGGTCACATATTCCTGAATATTTAGTTTCCAGTTTGATCTTGCAACATGTCTCTGTTATGGCTATATCATACACATTAAACTTAATTTGTGCCTTTAATTCATTTATTTTGTGTCAAATACCACTTGCATTTAAGTAAAGAGCCATTAATTTTGCCTTGTTGTCAAGGAATAGCACATAGTTGAGAATTGGAAAGGGGCAAGGGTTAGATCCTTGGGAGACTCCAGAGGTAATTGTTCATGTGCAGGATGAGGAACCATTCCAGATGATTATCCAGCTATGAGTGGATAGCTCAGAATGGAACGGGTTGACTGCAATCTCACCCAGGTGAATGACAAAATAGAGGCTTTGGAGAAGGATGATATGGTCAACCATATCAAAATTTACATACAGGCCCAGAAGGGTGAGGCAGGATAGTCTGCCATGGCCACAGTGACACAGAATGCTATTTCTGACTTTGATAAGGGTGATTTCAGTGCTTTAGCTGATGGGGAAAGCTGATTGGAAAGGTTCAAACATGGGGTAGAATCTTCCCAAAAATGAGCAGAGTGTTGGCTCAGGTGAGTAAATCATTGTGAAGCTCAAAGGTTTCACAGCGCCTTTTCTCGCCGTATTGAACAACACCCTGTGCATTTTAAAAGGGGAAGCAAGATTCAAATCATCAGCAGGAGGGATTGGACCTGAAGACACTGGCAAGAACAGGAATCCCAAAACGGCGGAACACCCCCCTCCCCCCCACCCCAAGTATTGGAACAAACCCCACCACAATGCAAACATGAGGCATACCCTCTTCTACCCTCCCCCTGGCAGGCATCGTAGCTCTCCCCCCTCCCACCACACATAAGGGGGAACCCCACCACCACATTGGGGATCCCTCGAGGGCCCACCTCTAGCAGGGCCAGCCTGGATTGCCACCCTGGAAGTGCCAGGTTGGCACTTCCAGCTTGGCAGGGCTTTCCTGCTATGTCCCTCACCACCCATGCATGCCGGTGTGATATCATGCCGACTGGGTGGGAGGATAAGGCGTGGGCAGACATTATGGTGCCATGTCCAGTAAGTAGATGTTAATTATGGAAGGGCATGAACCTGATCACATCACTGGTGAGGGAGGTGGGGAAGATCTCAAACTGAGATCTTACTGGCACAAATCCTCATTTTAGCCACTCGCAAGATTTAGCAGCCATTATGGGATTTGTGCTCACAATCAATGGGGCTGTTAACTTGTGGCCATGGAGTTTCATGAATGGTGGGTACTGATTTGGGAAGCAACATGTTCAAAGACTTTGGAGATCAACTGAACGTTGGAGATGGGAAGGGGTGGTGACAGCGGATTTGAAGGGGAAGAGGACTGAGGGGAAGAGCCTCAGGGATCAGTGCTGGGCCCGCTGTTATTTGTCATTTATGTTAATGATTTGGATGAGAACATAGGAGGCATGGTTAGTAAGTTTGCAGATGACACCAAGGTTGGTGGCATAGTAGACAGTGAAGAAAGTTATCTCCAATTGCAACGGGATCTTGATCAATTGGGCCAGTGGGCTGACGAATGGCAGATGGAGTTTAATTTAGACAAATGCGAGGTGATGCATTTTAGTAGATTGAACCAGGGCAGGACTTATTCAGTTTAGGGTAGGGCGTTGGGGAGAGTTACAGAACAAAGAGATCTAGGGGTACATGTTCATAGCTACTTGAAAGTGGAGTCAGAGGTGGACAGATTGGTGAAGAAGGCATTCGGCATGCTTGGTTTCATTGGTCAGAACATTGAATACAGGAGTTGGAATGTCTTGCTGAAGTTGTACAAGACATTGGTAAGGCCACACTTGGAATACTGTGTGCAATTCTGGTCACCCTATTATAGAAAGGATATTATTAAGCTAGAAAGAATGCAGAAAAAATTTACTAGGATGCTACCGGGACTTGATGAATTGCGTTATAAGGAGAGGCTGGATAGACTGGGACTTTTTTCTTTGGAGCATTGGAGGCAGAGGGGTGACCTTATAGAGGTCTATAAAATAATGAGGGGCACAGATCAGCTAGATAGTCAATATCTTTTCCCAAAGGTAGGGGAGTCTAAAACTAGAGGGCATAGGTTTAAGGTGAGAGGGGAGAGATACAAAAGTGTCCAGAGAGTCAATTTTTTCACACAGAGGGTGGTGAGTGTCTGGAACAAGCTGCCAGAGGTAGTAGTAGAGGTGGGTACAATTTTATCTTTTAAAAAGCATTTAGATAGTTACATGGGTAGGTTGGGTATAGAGAGATATGGGCCAAATGCGAGCAATTGGGATTAGCTTAGCGGTTTTAAAAAAAGAGGGTGGCATGGACAAGTTGGGCCGAAGGGCCTGTTTCCAGGCTGTAAACCTCTATGACTCTGTGACTGTACATAAGGAGAGGAAACCATTAACAATATCAGTTAATATAGAGAACATGAAGTGAAGTTGTCTGTTTGATGGCAATAGGGTTGAGAGAGCACTAAGTGGCTTTCATGGATAAGGGGATATGAAGGAAACATAAAAGAGAAACTAGAGAAAGATGTGAGTTGAGACCAGAAGATTACGATTCTGCACCCTCCGATGTCAAAACGGCAAGTTTCACTATTCTGTGTGAGTTTAGGACTGACATCACAGAAATTTCCAATCAAATCAAATAAGTATGTCACAACTGGAACTCTAGAGCTATACAAACATAAACCGTAAAACCAATATTAAAGAAGGAAAAAACTTCAGAAAATTTATGATTGTATTTTGATGAAAATTAAATCAGTTCCAGATGAGATGGTTTCTGCAAAAATATTTCTTCTTAAATCTCAATTTTTAAATCTTTTAGCTCCTGCTGCATCGTGCACTCTTCTTACTTTTGGACTTAAACTAACCCCCCCCACCGCCACACCCCAAGTCTTTCCTTCCTCTGCCATGGACAGGCTTTTTGTGATCATTAGTGATAGTATTGCCTGAACTATTGCCTTCTTATCTCATCATATTTCCTCTTTTTTCAACTTTGGCACTAACTTGTCTTGGCATTTCACCTGGAATTAATGAAGAGGTTTTCTGAAAAGGTAAAAAGCTAATGGCCTGCTTGGTTGACAGACCAGTCAAACCCACATCCAGGATGTAGTATTTTGCAAGATCTGAGCATTTTGTTTGACTGGCAGTTCAATATTCCGGGGTACAGATGCCGTAGGAGGGATAGAGGGGGAGGCAAGAGAGGAGGGGGAGTTGCATTTTTGATTACGGAAAACATCACCACAAAGTTTTTTTTAAAAAACTTTATTTATTAGTGTCACAGGTAGGCTTACATTAACACTGCAATGAAGTTACTGCGATAATCCCCTAGTCGCCAGACTCCGGCGCCTGTTCGGGTACACGGAGGGAGAATTTAGCATGGCTGATGCACCGAACCAATACTTAGAGTTGATATTCCTGAGTGACCATCCAGTGAGGCTATATGGGTGCAACAAAGAAATGAAAAGGGGGTGATCACTTTGATGTGATTGTACTATAGGCTCCCCAATAGTCAGCGGGAAATTGAAGAGCAAACATGCCAGGAGATCACAGATAGCTGCAAGAGTAATAGGGTTGTAATCATGTGGGATTTTAACATAGACTGTGACTGCCATAGTATTTAAGGGCTTGGATGAGAAGGAATTTGTTAAGTGTGCTCTTTAAAAATTCTCAATCAATATGTAGATGGTCCTATTAGAGAAGGGCAAAACTCGACCACGTAGTGGGAAATAGGAAGTGTTAGTGGGGGAATACATTGGGACCAGTGACCATGGGGGCACTTCTTCAGGCCCACTGCACTGCTTGAGTAGTGCAGCGGGCCAGGAGACATCAGCGGACGCCATTTTGCCGGCTTCCCATTGGGCGTCACGGCCTCCACAAGTCTCCGCGACTAAGGTTTCCAGTAATCAGCTCAGTGCCGGAAATGGCCCACTCAGTGCTATGCTGCCAGCCTCTTGGGCGGGAATAGGCCCCACCCCCAGATTTCCAGAGTGAATCACGCCAGGACACTCTGTGATGCACAGAGTGTTGGAGATTCATTCTGGAAATCATACTAAAAAACAGCAGGATTTACTACCAATCTCTCCTACATTAGGGACTTAGAATTTGTTTGGGAGAATCCCGGCCCATATTTCCATTAGTTTTAAAATAGTTATGGAAAAGGATAAGTCTGGTCCACAAGTTAAAATTATAAATTAGGGCAAGGCCAATTTTGATGATATTAGACAGGAACTTTCAAAAGTTGATTGTAGCAGGTCACACACAGGTAAAGGAACATCTGGCAAGTGGGAGGCTTTCAGAAGTGAGATAACAAGAGTTTATGGCCAACATGTTCCTTTTAGTCTCAAGGGCAAGGCTGGCAGGAGTAGGGAACACTGGATTACCAGAGATATTGAGGCTCTGATCAATAAAAAGAAAGAAGTATATGTCAGGTATAGGCAGCTTGGGTCAAGTGAATCCCTTGAGGAGTATAGGAGGTGTAGCAGTACAGTTAAAAGAGAAATCAGGAATGCAAAAAGGGGACATGAGATAGCTTTAGCAGAGAAGGTAAAGGAGAATCCAAAGAGATTAATATAAGTATATTAAGGGCAAAAGAGTAACTAAGGAGAGGATATGACCCCTTAAAGATCAACAAGGTCATCTATGTGTGGAACTACAGGAGATGGGTGAAATCCTAAATGAACGTTTCTCGTCAGTATTTACTGTGGAAAAAGATATGGAAGCTAGGGAACTCAGGGAAGTAAATAGTGATGTCTTGAAAAGCCTCCACATTACAGAAGAGGAAGTGCTGGAGGTCTTAAAATGCTTAAAGGTAGATAAATCCCCGGGACCTGATCAAGTGTATCCCAGGACACTGTGGGAAGCAAGGGAAGAAATTGCAGGGCCCCTAACGGAGATATCTGTATCATCAACAACCACGGGTGAAGTGCCAGAAGACTGGAGGGAGGCAAATGTTGTGTTGTTATTTAAGAAAGAGAGCAGGGAAAAACCAAGGAACTACAGCTCTGTAAGCCTAATGTCAATGGTGGGTAAATTGTTGGAGGGGATTCTGAGACACAAGATTTACATGCATTTGAAAGGGCAATGACTGATTAGGGATCGTCAGCACAGCTTTGTGCATGGGAAATTGTGTCTTACAAATTTGATAATAGCTTTTTGAAGGGGTGACCAAAAAAAAATGAGGGCAGTGCAATAAATGTTGTCTGCATGGAGTTTAGCAAGGCCTTCGACAAGGTACTGCATGGTGGACTGGTCAGTAAGTTGGTTCACATGGGATCCAGGGATAACTAGCCAATTGGATACAAAATTGGCTTGGTGCCACAGGTAGACAGTGAAGAAGGTATTTGGCACACTTGCCTTCATTGGTCAGAGCATTGAGTACAGGAGTTGGGATGTTATATTATAAGTGTACAAGACATTGATAAGAGGTTGGTGGTAGAGGGTTATTTTTCAGACTGGAGGCCTGTGACCAGCGGTGTGCCGCAGGGGTTTCTGGCTCCACTGCTGTTTGCCATTTATACAAACGATTTGGATGAGAATAAAGGAGGCATGTTTAGTAAGTTTACAGATAACACCAAAATTGGTGGTGTAGTGGACAGTGAAGAAGGTTATCTAAGACTATAAGAGGATCTTGATCAACTGGATCAGTGGGCCAAGGAATGGCAGATGGAGTTTAATTCAAATAAACGCAAGGTGCACATTTTGGTAAGACAAACCAGGGCAGGACTGTGGTGAACCATTGTTGGTTCCCACCAGGTAGTGCTGAGCCATGGTCTGGCCAGTACTATGAGTCTGTAGATATGTTACTGTTGGGGTTAGGGTTGGGCTGTTCTACCTGTTAATATAGTCCTATGGCACACCCCAGTTGGCTCCGCCTCCTGGGAGAGGTATAAAGGTCACTGCTCTGCCTGGTGACCCTTTAGTCTGGGATCGTATACTGTATATAGTAGCTCTGTTATTGTTGGCAATAAAAGCCTTTATTTCCTGAGTACATCCAGCCTCTCGTGTGTTATATCGCGCATCAATTTTATTGCCAACAAGTAAATTCTTTTTTTTGAAAAAAAAACGACAAAAGAAAGCATGGAGCAAATGCTTAAACCCGAACGGCTTACGTTGGACCCACGTGCGGCGGGAGCATCGAACACTTTCGGCCACTGGTAGAAGTGTTTCCAAGATTACCTCGACGCCTCCACAGCGGTCACCGACGACACCGACAGACTCCGGGTCCTCCACGCGAGGGTAAGTGACGCTGTATACTTAGCGATCCGTGGGGCCACCGACGACAAAGGGGCCCTCGAGCTTCTCAAGAAGCGATACAACAAACCGCCGAATGAGATCCATGCTCGATACCTTCTAGCCACTCGACGGCGGCAGCCCGGCGAAACGACGGAACAGTACCCGTGCGAGCTTCAGCAGCTAGCCAGAGCCTCCAACTGCAAGTCAGTGTCAGCAGACCAGTACATGAGCGACCTAGCTCGAGATGCGTTCGTGGCGGGAATCGGCTCGTCGTACATCCGCCTTCGGCTGTTGGAGCAAGGTAACCTCGATCTCACTAAAACCATAGAGTTAGCTGACGCTCTAGAAACGGCCTCCAAAAGTCTGGCGATGTACCCCGACGACCACGTGGAGACAGTGTGGCAGGGGCAGTCGCAGACTCCACTTCATTCAGCGGGACCGAAAAACTGCGCGATTGCATTCCCAGCCTCGGACCTGACGACGGCAGCAGCTCCAGGTGGCCCGCGGTGTTACTTCTGTGGGGGGGGTGAAACACCCTCGGCAGCGATGTCCAGCTAAAGCGGTGTTGTGCTCCGCCTGCGGCAAGAAGGGGCATTATTCCAAAGTATGCCGGTCCAAACCTCCATCCAAGAACAGCAGTGCGGCGTGTGACTCCCCGGAGCCGGCCTCCTTGTCTTCTGCATCTTCAAGGTCTTCTACCATGTGCGATTCCAGGACATCGCCATTCCGAACGACGGAGTCGCAAGACACGTGCGACCTGCAGGGGCCGCAGGTTTTGGCACCATTGTCCACGTTGACCTATGGGGGCAGCCATTTTGGTCGGCACCGACCGCGAATGACCAGCAGGGGTCATCATCAACCATCTCAGCTGCCTGCAGTTGCGCCCACGAACCAACGGTGGCGTCGATCATCCTGGACCAGGCCAAGCCTCACAGACTCGACAAGTCCATGATGGACATACAGGTAAACAGACGCCCGATTTATTGTTTGTTTGACAGCGAGAGCACGGAGAGCTTCATTCACCCGGACACCATGAAGCGCTGTGGTCTCCAGATTCAGACTGTCAAGCAGACAATTTCGATGGCGTCAAGGTCCCAGTCTGTCACTGTGCTAGGGAGCTGCGTGGTCAATCTGACGGTGCAGGGCACGGTTTACGAGAACTTCAGGCTCCTTGTGTTACCGCACCTTTGCGCGCCAATACTCCTCGGACTAGATTTTATGGTCCACTTGAAGAGTATAACCCTGCAGTACGATGGGCCACTCCCTCCGCTTTCAGTGGGAGACCCGCAGCCTCTAAATTGCCCAACGCGCTCCACATGTAGTCTCTCAACGCTTAGGATTACCACACCCTCCCTATTCCAGAATCTCGTGCCAGGCTGCAAGCCCATCGCAACAAAGAGCAGGCGTTACAGCGCTGAGGATCGGATCTTCATTCGATCTGAAGTTCAGCGGCACCTCAAGGAAGGGATCATCCAACCTAGCGCTAGTCCTTGGAGAGCGCAAGTCGTGGTGGTTAAGAATGGGAACAAACCCCGGATGGTCATAGACTATAGTCAGACCATTAACAGATACACGCAGCTGGATGCGTATCCCCTCCCGCGCATATCTGACATGGTCAATCAGATTGCGCAGTACCGGGTGTTCTCCACCATCGATTTAAAATCTGCTTATCACCAGCTCCCCATTCGCCCAGAGGACCGACAATACACGGCCTTTGAGGCAGATGGTCGCCTGTACCATTTTTTAAGGGTTCCTTTTGGTGTCACGAATGGGGTCTCGGTCTTCCAGTGTGCTATGGACCGAATGATGGACCAGAACGGGCTGCGGGCTACCTTCCCGTACCTGGATAACGTCACCATCTGCGGCCATGACCAGCAGGACCACGATGCCAACCTTCTTAGATTCTTACGCACTGCATCTCGCCTGAATCTGACCTACAACAGGGAGAAGTGTGTATTTCGCACCCGCCGCCTAGCTATCCTCGGATACGTGGTGGAAAACGGGGTCCTTGGCCCTGATCCAGACCGTATGCGTCCCCTCCTCGAACTTCCCCTGCCCACTAGCGTCAAAGCACTGAGAAGATGTTTAGGCTTCTTCTCATACTATGCACAGTGGGTTCCCAATTATGCGGACAAAGCCCGTCCGCTCATCAAGTCTACCTCTTTTCCCCTAGCAACAGAGGCTCGCTTAGCCTTTGCAAGAATAAAAGCCGACATCGCGAAAGCCACGATGCACGCTATCGATGAGTCCATCCCCTTCCAGGTGGAGAGTGATGCATCTGATTTCGCCCTGGCCGCCACACTTAACCAGGCGGGCAGGCCCGTCGCCTTTTTCTCTCGCACCCTCTAAGGCCCTGAAATTCGACATTCAGCGGTGGAAAAGGAGGCCCACGCCATTGTGGAGGCCGTTCGGCATTGGCGCCATTACTTGGCGGGAAAACGGTTCACTCTACTCACGGACCAGTGGTCCGTGGCGTTCATGTTCAACAACACGTTACGGGGTAAGATCAAGAATGATAAAATCTTGAGGTGGAGAATCGAACTCTCCACCTACAATTATGATATCATGTACCGTCCAGGGAAGCTCAACGAGCCCTCGGATGCCCTGTCGCGTGGAACATGCACTAGTATGCAGGAGAATCGATTGCAGGCTCTCCACAATGACCTCTGCCATCCGGGGGTCACTCGGCTCTTCCACTTCATAAAGGCCCGGAATCTACCCTACTCGGTGGAGGATGTCAGGTCCATAACCAGAAGCTGCCGGGTATGCGCGGAATGCAAACCGCACTTCTACCGACCTGACAGGGCACACCTCGTTAAGGCCACTCGTCCCTTCGAAAGACTGAGTGTGGACTTTAAGGGCCCCCTTCCCTCGACAGATCGGAACGTGTACTTCCTCAATGTGGTTGATGAGTACTCACGATTCCCTTTTGTCATTCCCTGTTCTGATATGACCGCTGCCACGGTTATCAAGGCATTTCGTGATCTTTTCACCCTGTTCGGTTTCCCCTGTTATATCCACAGCGATAGGGGCTCGTCGTTCATGAGCGATGACTTGAGGCAATACCTGCTCTCATATGGGATCGTGCACTAGTAGAACCACGAGCTACAACCCAAGGGGTAACGGACAGGTCGAACGAGAGAATGCTACAGTCTGGAAGGCTGTCTTACTGGCGTTGAGGTCTAAAGGTCTTCCAGTCTCCCGTTGGCAAGAGGTACTCCCTGATGCGCTCCACTCCATACGCTCACTCCTGTGTACGGCAACCAACGCTACTCCTCATGAGAGAATGTTTTCATTCCCTAGGAAATCTTCCTCTGGGACCTCATTACCGTCTTGGTTGACGTACTCAGGACCTGTCCTCCTGCGGCGGCATGTTAGGACCCGCAAGTCCGACCCTTTGGTTGAACAGGTCCATCTCCTCCACGCCAACCCTCAGTATGCCTACGTGGCATATCCTGACGGGCGAGAGGACACGGTCTCGATTCGAGATCTGGCACCAGCAGGGGGCTTGGAAACCCCTGTCGCTCCCACACCTCCTGTTACCGCCCCCCCAACCATTATTTCCCCTCCTGACACGGCGCGGGCAGTATCGGGACCACCACTTAACCCTCTTACTCCCGTGTACAGCTTGCCTGAGTCCAGGAGATGGTCGCCACTTCAAGGCGTGCCCGAGTTCAGCAGATTGTCACCACCTCGGGGTCTACCGGCCCGTGAGGCACTGGAGGAGTCGCTGGACACCGCCTTGGAGAGAACGTCACCGCGATTGCCTGAACCGGTGTCATCGCCGGTGTTGAGGAGGTCACAGCGACGGTGCGGTCCCCCAGACCGTTTGAACTTAAAGACAGATGAACAATTGTTCTGTGTTTTGTACCCCGCCGGCCTTTGTTTTCAAAGGAGGGGTGAATGTGGTGAACCATTGTTGGTTACCACCAGGTAGTGCTGAGCCATGGTCTGGCCAGTACTATGAGTCTGTAGATATGTTACTGTTGGGGTTAGGGTTGGGCTGTTCTACCTGTTAATATAGTCCTATGGTACACCCCAGTTGGCTCCGCCTCCTGGGAGAGGTATAAAGGTCACTGCTCTGCCTGGTGACCCTTTAGTCTGGGATCGTATACTGTATATAGTAGCTCTGTTATTGTTGGCAATAAAAGCCTTTATTTCCCGAGTACATCCAGCCTCTCGTGTGTTATATCGCGCATCAAGGACTTACACAGTTAATGGAAGGGCCCTGGGGGGTGTTGTCAAACAGAGAGACCTAGGGGTGCATGTACATGGTTTTTTGAAAATGGTGTCACAGGTAGACAGGGTGGTGAATAAGGCGTTTGGCGCACTTGCCTTCATTGGTCAGAGCATTGAGTACAGGGGTTATGATGTTATATTACAACTGTACAATACATTGATAAGGCCACATTTGGAGTACTGCATACAATTCTGGTCGCCCTGCTATAGGAAGGATATTATTAAACTGAAAAGGGTGCAAAAAAGATTGACAAGGATGTTACCTGGCCTGGAAGATTTGAATTATAAGGAGAGGCTGGATAGGCTGGGACTTTCTTCCCTGGAGCGTCGGAGAATGAGGGGTGATTTTATAGATGTTTATAAAATCATGAGGGGCAGAGATAAAATGAGTAGCCAAGGTCTTTTCCCAGGGCAGGGGAATCCAAAGCGAGAGGGAAAAGATTTAAAGTAAGAGGGAAAAGATTTAAAAGTGACCTGAGGGGCAGCTTTTTCACACAGAGGGTGGTGTGTATATGGAATGACCTGCGAGAGGAAGTGGTAGCGGTGGGTACAATTACAACACTTAAAAGACGTTTGGACACATACATGGATAGGAAAGAATTAGAGGGTCACGGGCTCAAGCTGAGAGGGGCGAAGTATAACTCAGACATCAGAGGGACGTTTTTTACACAGAGGGTGGTGGGGGCCTGGAATGCGCTGCCAAGTAGGGTGGTGGAGGCGGGCACGCTGACATCGTTTAAGACTTACCTGGATAGTCACATGAGCAGCCTGAGAATGGAGGGATACAAACGATTGGTCTAGTTGGACCAAGGAGCGGCACAGGCTTGGAGGGTCGAAGGGCCTGTTTCCTGTGCTGTACTGTTCTTTGTTCTCTTTGTTCTTTGTTCTGGGCCAAATGCAAGCAAATGGGAATAGTTCAGTTTAGGAAACCTGGTCGGCATGAACGGGTTGCGCCAAAGGGTCTGTTTCTGTGCTGTATATCTCTATGACTCTATGACTCTACTGTCAACTCTGCAGTCCTCCCTGTTGGGGAGGTGTAAATGAAATTAGTTCAATAGTGTCTGCCTGCAGTTGAGAATGTGTTAGCCTTCGTGCAATACACAACTGAAAGATGGTGACAAGGCTGAGATAAAAAATTTCTTTTACATTTGATTTGAGAAATTAGGGACTGACGAACAGTGTGACACATTTTTATAACTCTGAAAGTTGATTTTGACGCAGTTTGAGCGATTTGGAAGATTGCTCGATGTGGGCGTTGTAATCAGGGATGCAGTGAGTCAGCGCAGTAAATAAATGAGAAAAATGGCACTGAGAACCTATTTGGGGGCAATGGAGGAATTCAACACTCACAAAGAGGACTGTTGTAATTATGAATGACGGCTTCACATTTGACTGAAAGTGACTAAAATAGGAGGTGAGCATAAAGTAAATGTTTTCCTCATCAGGATGAGGCCAGATTCTTTTGAGGTGGTGCCTAACCAATGTCATCTGTGGGACCCCAGTCTTATTGATATTAATGAATTCTGGACTTCTACTATGGCATGACTAACAATGAAATAGCACTGAGCATTTCATTCAGTCAAGGGAAAAGGTTGCCATATGAGACTGTAGCTGATTACATTTTTGAGTTAACAAAACTCGCTCACCACTGTGGGTATGACACAAACCTAAAAAGCAACCTTAGAGACATTTATGTAATAATAACATCCAGGCCAAGCTTTTGACAAAGGCAATAAACTGGTGTCAAAGAAGACCTGAGGCTTGGAAATGGCAGAAAGCGATAGTTGCAAATTACAAGGAAGTTCTTTTCCTGACCTGACAAGGTGGGCCCTCCAGATTTCAGTGAGATCCAGGCCATAGCAGCCATGTGCACAATCTCAGAGTCAGAAATTTGGATGTTACCATTGTCATGGTAGCCATCAACCATTTACATCCCTCATTTCCAGTCAAAGTGTTATACCAGTGTGAAAATTGGTCATATCCAGATGGCATGCAGGAATAGAGAAAATATTAATGCCCCAAGACATGGTAGTCTTCAGGTCACAGCTATGCATCAGGTTGAGGCCATGGTAGATCTAAAACTAGTTCAGGAGCATGTGAATGCTCAAATGCACATAAGATAACTATGGAAACAGAAGTTGGTCTCATTCAAGCAGGAAGATCAGTTGTACTCGGTCAGAGAGCAAGAAAAACAGCACATGGAAGATAAGAGTAACAGAGCCGAAGATATAAAATTCCAACACCCATGGTAGAGATGAAAGGCAGAGTCATAATTTATCTTCATCATCGACACAGCTGCAGCCATGTAATAAGGTGAATACAAGAAATCCTTTCGTCACATCTCCCTATGCAAAATCTGATGTGAAATTGATTAGTTATTCTAATTCCAGTGTGAGGTGAAGTTAGTGTTATGGTGGAATATGATAACACATCCTATTGCTTGCCATTGGTCGCAGTAAGGGAGAACAAAACTGTCCCTGATGGGATGAGATTGTCTTAAGAAAATACAATTATGTTTTATCATGGGTTTGAGGTCTAGATGGGAGCTTCTTTTCATGATTTCTTGTCAAATGAAGATCAACTTGTTAAACATGTACTAGTGTTGAAGAAGAAGCATTTATTTAACTTGTAAATTATTCGGAAAGGATCGGTCATATATGACTTGCTTGTGACGACAGTAAAAGCAAGCATGCAACCCAACCTGTTCGATTTTCAGGTATTGTTGATGTTTATATTGTATTCTAATGTGAAAGTGGGGAGAGAGAGTAGATTTTTGCAAAATCTGAGCATTTGGTAATTAGGAAGGCAAATGGAATTTTGCCCTTCATTGCTAGAGGGATGGAGTTTAAAAACAGCGAGGTTATGTTGCAGCTGTAAATGGTGCTGGTGAGGCCACACCTGGAGTACTGTGTATAGTTTTGGTCTCCTTATTTGAGAAAGGATATACTGGCACTGGAGGGGGTACAGAGGAGATTCACTAGGTTGATTCCGGAGTTGAGAGTGTTGGCTTATGAGGAGAGACTGAGTAGACCGGAGCGAAACTCATTGGAGTTCAGAAGAATGAAGGGAGATCTTATAGAAACATATAAGATTATGAAGGGAATAGATAAGATAGAAGCAGGGAAGTTGTTTCCACTGGCAGATGAAACTAGAACTAAGGAGCATAGCCTCAAAATAAGGGGAAGCAGATTTAGGACTGAGTTGAGGAGGAACTTCTTCACACAAAAGGTTGTGAATCTGTGGAATTCCCTGCCCAGTGAAGCAGTTGATGCTACCTCATTAAATGTTTTTAAGGCAAGGATAGGTAAGTTTTTGAACAGTGAAGGAAAGGTTATGGTGAGTGGGCAGTCCACGTAAAGATCAGCCATGATCTTATTGAATGGCGGAGCAGGCTCGAGGGGCCAGATGGCCTATTCCTGCTCCTAGTTCTTATTTCTTATGTCCTTATTTTGTTAGACTGCCCTCTCTGCTGCCCTCTCAGTTGGGGATGTGTAAATAAAGTTAGTTCAGCAATGACTACCTGCAATTGTCTTGCTTAGTGCAATACACACCACTGGACTGGACTTGAGGACCACTAACCTGCAGTGATGCTCTTCCATTCTCCCTCAACTCCCACTTTCAGTGCAGAGATGCCTGGCATCTTCTCTAATTTTTTCCCTGAGGTCAGAAGCTTTAAAATCTTATTTTAAAAACATGAAGTGCAAATAGTTAGAATGTTAACAATACGCAACGTTAATACTGTCATCAATTACAACAAATCTTCCCAAGTCAGTGTGGCTCATATCTTCAGCAGAATGCTACAGCTGCACGTTCTCATGCACTTGTAATGTCATGTTTGTTACTTAGCTAAAATTGTGGCTAATCCAGGACCTACAACTAATCCGGCTAAACCAGATGCTTCTTTTATTTATACTTCAACTGTTTATCTCAACCGCTGTCATTGTAAGGAGAAAAAATAAATAAACAGCAATTCCAGTATAAACTTCAAAGGTGTTTGCTGGCTTCTAGTGAAACTCTGGAATTTTTTTAATTGAACCTTCACCAAGAAAATCGTAACTTATCCACAAAACCCTCCAGTTGTTTTGCTGAAATGGGGAAGTTACAACGTAGTCCATGTGTCATTCTGACTGAGAATTCATTGTAACGATTCATGCATAATTTGCAACAATTAGCCAAAGCATTTTCCCAAATCATTCACCGCTGGAATCTTTGTCAGCAATCAATTCGCTGATCTGAGTGATCAATTAGTAAATGGGGACAAAACTTCCAGTCTCTGGACCTATGTGGGAATTGCCTGGGAAATTCTGACGGGCAATTCTGCTGCTCCCCAGAACCCTCCATGAATGTTTCCAACTCTGAGCTAGAGTCAGAGATTTCGGATATTTCCACAGATAGATAGTTCCCTAGATAGTTATGAAGAAATTTTAGACAAAATAGTGACTTGATGGTGACTCTTAAGGGACGTCTTGACAAATACATGAATAGGATGGGAATAGAGGGATATGGTCTCCGGAAGGGTAGGGGGTTTTAGTTCAGTCAGGCAGCAAGGTCGGTGCAGGCTTGGAGGGCTGAAGGGCCTGTTCCTGTGCTGTAATTTTCTTTGTTCTTTGTTCTCAAAATTAAAACCTCAGTAACTAAACAACTGACCCCTATCTCCAATAACCCCCAACCCCCCCCCATCACTCCCTGAACCCATTCCGCAACTACCTCTCTGACCAGCGGCAACTAGTTCCCCCACCACCTGACTACCTCCCTCACACAACCCAACTACACAGCCCCGATCCCCCGGCTGCACCACCGACCACACCCCCGATTAGCCGACTAATGCCACCCCAAGTCACCCACCCCCAACCTGATTACCCCTCCTGACCCGACCTGAATGCCCCTGACCTGACTGCCAAATCACCCACTTGCCAACATACTCACCTACCACACCATCCACTTACTATGTCGCCCACCTACCTACCTAGCAACTGAGTCAGGCTGCCCACTTACTCATTTACCCATTCATCCACTCTTGCACTCATCCATTCACTCATCCATTCACTAAAATTGAGACTGCATCTTTAAGCTTGCCATACAGCAGCAAGTGCCTTAAAAGGACGGGTGCGTCCTGTCTCCCTGATTCTGCTCCACTCTGACAGAATTCCCTCAGGGATGCTGCCCTGTGCATTTCTGTGAGAGCTTGGTTCAGGAGACTCTGAAAAATTGTGCAGCCATATCAAATTTGGGGAATCTCTGAGCACACGACAGTCTGACTATCATCACCGCTGCTCGAAAGATCTGGGTCCAAAACTAAAGCCAAAATGAATTTTCAAATTCAGACAGACTTTATCTGTTCGGGTTCCAGATCAGAAACCCCAGGGTATATTATGAAGCCAACCTAGACAATTTCTCTATTTTGCCATTAATATGAGGACAGGATGTTTCACTCCAGACACGATTCTACTGACAAATAGGGAACTTTTATCAAAACAAACTACATTTAACAACCCAGTTTAATTATAATAAATGCATTAGCTTAATGTTTACCAATTGAACAATACTTAAACATGGCAAGATACATTTTTAACTGTTAACCTATCACTATTAGTCCCAATCAAGCAATATTTCTCTTATAAACTTAAACTCCCTCTTTATAATTAGTTACCAAAACACAGGCAGACTTGCTTTGACTTAGATTAACACTTTTGGAGCTTTCAGAAAGCCTCTAGAGAGAGAGAGAGAGAACGAAAGACACATCTTTCTTCCATCAGCTCCAGGCAGCAACTGCTCTTAGTTTAAAATGAAAAAATAAAATTGTTCTTTCCTGCAAGCTTAGCTCCCAGCCGCCCCCAGTCTACATTCCCTAGCTCCTGCCTAATACTGTCATAGTTAGCCTTCCCCCTGTTTAGTACTTTTACTCTGGGACTACTTTTATCCTTTTCTACAAGTATCTTGAAACTTATAGAAATGTGATCACTGTTCCCAAAATGGTCTCCCACTGAGACAGCAATCACCTGTCCGGGCTCATTTCCCAGACCCAGGTCTAAGATAGCCCCTTGCTGAGTAGGACTATCTACACATTGCCTCAAGAAGCAGTCTTGGACACACTGAACAAACTCTGCCCCATCCAAGCCCCTGGCACTAAAGGAATCCCAGATTATATTGGGGAAGTTAAATCGCCCATCACAACAACCCTATTGTCTTTACATCTTCCCATAATCTGCTAACATATCAGTTCCTTGACTTCATACTGGCTGTTGAAAGGTCTGGAGTACAACCCCAACAGTATGATTGCACTGCTCCTGTTCCTGAGTTCTACCCATATGGCCTCACTGCATGATCCCACCAAGTCCTCCCTCTGTATAGCTGTGACATTCTCCCTAATCAGTAAGGCAACACCCCCAACTCTTTTGTCATCCCCTCCATCTCACCTTAAGCATCTAAATCCAGGAATGCTAAGTTGCCAGTCCTGCCCTTCTTTCATCCAAGTCTCCGTAATTGCCACAACATCATAATTCCACATAGTAAAGCAAACACACCTCAGACCATCTGTCCTGTCATCTTTTGCACACTCTCCAGTGTTTTATTTCTCTTAGCCTTACTGGACCCATTCACTGAGTTCTCCACAGTCTCTGTATTCTCTGACCTACTGCTGTGGATCCCAACCCCCTGCCTTATTAATTTAAATCCACCCGAACTGCACAAACAAATCTCCCTACTAGGATGTTAGTGCCCTTCCAGTTAAGATGCAACCCATCCTTTTTGTACAGGTGCCATCTGCCTTTGAAGAGATCCCAGTGGTCTACAAATCTAAAGCCCTCCCCCCTGTACCAACTTGCAAGCCACTTATTAAGCTGCACTATCTTCCTATTTCTTGCCTCACTACCAGATGGCACAGGGAGTATTCCTGAGAATACAACCCTGGAGTTCCTGCATTTCAGCTGCCTTCCCAACTCCCTGAACTCATTTTGCAGGACCGCATTTTCCTTCCTACCTATGTAATTAGTTCCAACATGGACCATGAGTACTGGCTGGTCGCTTTCCTGCTTCAGAATGCCCTGTGCCCCCTTAGAGACGTCCTTGACACCAGAGAGGCAACAGACCATCCTAGAGTCTTGATCGCGGTCACAGAAGCGCCTGACTGTTCCGCTTACTATTGAATCCCTGTCTACCACTGCATGCCTGCACTTTGACCCTCCCTGCTGTACAGCAGATCCAACAGTGGTGCCACTGTCCTGGCGACTGCTGTCATCATCCTCTGATATGCTGTTCCAACAGTATCTACAATGATTTATCTGTGTGTGAGAGTGAGGGGGACAGCCTCAGGGGTCTCCTGCACTGACTGCCTCCTGCTTGTGACTGTCATCCATCTATCTTCCTCAACCTTGGGTGCGGTCACCTCCCTGAAACTTCTGTCTATGATGCTCAGTGCCATATGTATGCTCCTTAGTGCGACCACCTGTGCTCCTGTCAATCTAAGCGATCTCTGCAGAACCTCATTTATATGCACTTCTTTCAAATGTAGTCCTCCTCCGTTTTGTTGACATTGAGGGAGAGATTATTATTGTTGCACCATGACAATATGAAGGTATTTAATGGCATGAAGTTAATCATAGAATCATAGAATCCTACAGTGCAGAAGGAGGCCATTCGTCCCACCGAGTCTGCATTGACCACAATCCCACCCAGGCCCTAGCCCCATAACCCCATGCATTTACCCGAGCGAGTCCCCCTGACACTAAGGAGCAATTTAGTATGGCCAATCAACCTAACCCGCACATCTTTTATTAATAAATAAATGCATTTATATTTCTGGGAAGTACATTCTTCAATTTTAAATAAATATTTTATCTCATTGCAGCTGGGGAAAAAAAACTGCAGAAGTCATCGCAGCTGCTAGCCTTACCTAACCTTACTGCAATGATTCTCCAAAAGAGTATCTTACCAAGGCCCACAACCTTGCCCTATCCCCATAACCCCAAGCATTTACCATGGCTAATTCGCCCACTTACACATCTTTGGACTGTGGGAGGAAACCAGAGCACCTGGAGGAAACCCATGCAGACGCGGGGAGAATGTGCAAACTCCACACAATCACCCAAGGCTGGAATCAAACGCGGGTCCCTGGTACTGTGAGTTAGCAGTGCTAACCACTGTGCTAATCTAAGGTTTCAACCTCTTCACTTCAGAATGAAAAGAATCCAAGCAGTGGGCCTGCAATACCTCAGAGACTGGTTTGAAATCTCAACTTTAAATATCTTTTTTTATTTTTACCTGCTTTTAATCTTTGTGTCTGTCATTTTATTAATAGCTTCATCACTTGTTACTGAAATGATTTTCAGCATTAGCTTCGTTATGAACAAATATATATGGTTTAAGACTAAAGCTTGTCTGCTGGGGTACGTTTAAATTGAATTGCTCATAAATTAAAAGGGAACTACGTACATACATACAAATTCTTAGCTGATGGACCCCTTTAAGGAAACGCATATTACATTGTCATGACATAGCAATTATATTTGCATACAATGTAAAAATTGAAAATACCTTTCAATTTTCTGCCTGTAGGAAATAAATATACACAAAGTAATAACACAAGAATTAAGAGCAGGAATAGGCCATTTGCCTGCTCGAGCCAGCTCTGCCATTCAATAAGATCGTGGCTGACCTGAGTGTGGCCTCAACTCCACTTTTCTGTCTGCTCCCCAATTACCCTGGCTTCCTTGCTGATCAAAAATCTACCTAACCCAGCCTTGAACGTGCGCAATGACCCAGTCTCCAGGCGGAAGAGAATGTCACAGACTAACAACACTCTGAGGGAAACAAGATTTCCTTATGGGAGACACCTCATTTTTAAACTGTATCCCCTAGTTTCCGAATCCCCCACAAGTGGAAACATTCTCTCAGTGTCCACCCTGTTAAGCCCCCTCAGAATTTTCCCATAACTAAAAGCGGGGGGGCGGGGGGCGGCGGGGGGGGGAGCTTTCCTCTCCAGGCCTTTGGTTCTGACCTGTTAACTTAGCTGATTGATACTGTTGACTTCCAGTCATGTCTTCTGACTGATCTGTTAGCTTTATATTAAGAGCTGCTCATCCCCATGACAAATGCTAACTTCTGGTGTTAATTGCTGTCAGTTTGGCACATGGGTTGAAAATCATATTGTTAACCTAAAGTCCTGTTGGTTGGCACTGCCTGCAGCATCAAGTTTAATCCATTACCCCGATCTCCTCTTGAAACAAATTACTTTCGCTCTAGACCCTTTTGGCAATGTTACTGCAAAGTGCCTTGGAGGTTCTTTATTGGGTTCAATCCCAATACAAATGCAAAATCTTTTTATTGTTGTTGAAGTTAAATAACTTGATTATTCCTATACTATCTAAACCAATGCACATTTTTATGACCACAATCATATTCCTTCTCAGTACATCTATGTGGTGAAAGCAGGTTCAATAAGGCTATTTTCACCTGTTACAGCCCCAAATCTTGAAATTGGGATTTTTCTTCCTCTTAGACCCATCTTTAATTTAATTTAATGTTGCCCCGGTTACATGTTTAGGTGGAGAGTTACTTTACTTTTAAATAAAAAGGGAATAAAGAAACTTTAAGAATTCATTCTTAAACTACAAAAAAGTCAATCAAAATTTCTTTGTGGGTAAAAGTATTTAATCAAGTATGATAGGTCCAATTGAAACATTTAATGGGTAATTACGCTTGCCAATCTCTCACTATTTAAGGAATACTCTGCCTTTCTGTTTTTTCTACCAAAGTGGATAAATTCACATTTATTCACATAATATTCCATCTGCCATATTCTTGCCCATTCACTTAACCTGTCCAAATCCTCATGAATCCTCCTTGCATTCTCCTCACAACTTACATTTTCACTTAGTATTAGGTCATTAAATTGCTGACAAAGTTTTACATCTTGTACTCATCAGGAAAGACACAAGAATAATAATTTTAAAGGGAACAACAGCTTATATTGCATTAGAAAAGAGTGTGATTGGTTGGAAAGTGGACTGTATAATTGGTAGCTATATTGTCATGGAGAATGTACCAGATAACAGTTAGCTGCCAAGTCTTTGTTTAAATTCAAACTCTGATTGGTCAAGGGATTTCCATGTGGAATGAACGAGGGAATGGCTGTCCTCCAAGCTTTTGTTTAGCTAAAAAGGTGCAATGCATGAACAAGCATCTTTTGTCTGCAAAGGACAAGGCCCTGTGTGTGAATATATGTAGCTTCTAACACGTGTTAGTCGGCCACGCTGTGAGCCTGACTGATACAGAATAAATTGTTATTCCCTTTACAATTGGTATTCTTGCAAATTCTGTCCTGAAGAGTATGAGATGTGAAGTTTTGACAGCATGTTTCTTTTCCAGCAATATTCAAGTTCTGTGCTACCAAATGGAAATTTGGAAATATTGCATTTTATTCCCACAATCAAACCATTTATATAGATTGTGAAATACTATGCCTCACAAGTAATAGCCTGCCATCCTGAGGATGACCCATTTATTCCTACTCTCTGTTTCCTGTCTGTTAACTAATTATCAATCCGTACTAGTATGGATTACCCCAATTCCCTTGTGCTCTAATGTTGATTACTAACCTCCAGAATGGGACCTTCACAAAAGCTTTCTGAAAATCCAAATATACTACGTCCACTGGTTCCCCTTTATCTGTGCTACAGGTAACATCCCCAAAAAACTCCAAGCGTTTTGTCAAACATGATTTCCCTTTAATAAATCCATGTTGATTCTGCCCAACCCTATCATTATTTTCTTTGTGTCAGTTATCACATCCTGTATAGCAGATTCTGACATGTTTCCTACTATTGACTTCAAATTAACTGTTTTGATTTGATTTATTATTGTCACATGTATTGGTATACAGTGAAAAGTATTGTTTCTTGCATGCTATACAGACAAAGCATACAGTTCATAGGGGAGAAGGAAAGGAGAGGGTTCAGAATGTAATATTACAGTCATAGCTAGAATGTAGAGAAAGATCAACTTAATCCTGAGGATTGCCAAATCTGTAAGAGATTGAAATAGAGCATTGTTAGAGAGTTTATAAGAGTTAGAGTAAAGTTTTAAAAGCATAGAACGAGAGTAAAAGATAAAATTAGAGGGTATATTGGGAACAGCACGCAAGAGATCACCTCACTCCAGCACCATCTTGTGTGCATCCTGGTCTGTAGTTTTCTGTTTTAAAAGATAATCACCATTTGTACAGCTATCTCCTTCAACACTTTGGGATGTAGCTCATCTGGTCCAGGGATTCATCAACCTTCAAGTCAATTCATTTTGCAAGTATTATCTCATTATTAACAATAACTTCGTTCACGTCCTCATTTTCAGAAGTAGCATGGTTCCCTAGTATCCCTGGGAGATATTTTTGTACCTTCCTCCCCAAAGATAGACACAAAGTAATTGTTTAATTTCTCTACCATTTCCCTATTCTCCACTATAAATTTTCCTGTCTCTGCCTGTAATGGACCAACCTTTGGCCGTTCTAATCTTTTCATTTTCACATACCTAAAGAAGCGGTCTTTATGTTTCTCACAAGTTTGCATCCATATTCTTTTCTCCTTTTCTTTATCAGTTTTTTTTTGGTCATCTTTTGCTGGATTGCAAATTTCTCCCAATCCTCAGGCTTGAATCCTTTTTCGCAGCTAGTTTGAGAATGAGAAATTTGGGTCAGAAACGACTCTGCCAAACTTAAATAAAAGTCATTACAAAGGAACACAGGCAGAGTTGGCTGGAGTAGACTGGGAAAGGATTTTAGCAGGAAAGACAGTTGATCAGCAATGGTAGACACTTATGAAAAGAGTTCATGACTCACAACAAAGGTATATCCCAGTAAGGAAGAAGGATTCAAGGAAGGGGATAAATTAACCATGGTTAATCAAAGAAGTTTGGGAGAGTAGTAAACTGAAAGAAAAAACATACAATCTGGCAAAGATTAGTGGTAAACCAGATGATTGGAAAAGTTTTAAAAACCAATAAAAGATGACCAAAAAATAATAAAGAGGATGCTGCCTGGTTTGGAGGGTAGGTTTTATGAGGAAAGGTTGAGGGAGCTAGGGCTGTTCTCTCTGGTGCGGAGGAGGCTGAGGGGAGACTTAATTGAGGTTTATAAAATGATGAAGGGGATAGATAGAGTGAACGTTCAAAGACTATTTCCTCGGGTGGATGGAGCTATTACAAGGGGGCATAGCTGTAGGGTTCGTGGTGGGAGATATAGGAAGGATATCAGAGGTAGGTTCTTTATGCAGAGAGTGGTTGGGGTGTGGAATGGACTGCCTGCAGTGATAGTGGAGTCAGACACTTTAGGAACATTTAAGTGGTTATTGGATAGGCACATGGACACACCAGGATGATAGGGAGTGGGATAGCTTGATCTTGGTTTCAGATAAAGCTCGGCACAACATCGTGGGCCGAAGGGCCTGTTCTGTGCTGTACTGTTCTATGTTCTATGTTCTAGGGAGAAGATAAACTATGAGGATAAACTAGCAAGTAATAGAAAACAGACAGCAAGAGCTTCTTTAAATATATAAAAAGGAAGAGAGAGGCCAAAGTGAACTTTGTGCCCTTAGAGAATGAGACTAGGAAAATAATAATGGAGAACCAAGAAATGGCAGAGGAAGAAATGAATACTTTACATCATTCTTCACAGTACAAGACCATAATTCCATTCCAAAAATACTAAATAATCAAGGGGCAAAAGCGGGAAGGAAATAAATACAATAGTTATCACTAGTGAAAAAGTACTAGGGAAACTAATAGGGTAAAGACCAATTATACGATCTGATGGGTCACATACTAGGATTTTAAAGGGAGTGGCTACAGAGATAATGGAGGCACTGGCAATAATCGTCCAAGAATCCTTTAATTCTGGAAAATCCCACAGAGTTGGAAAATTGCCAATGTAACATCCTTATTCAAAAAGGGAGGGAGACAAAAAACAGGTAACTATAGCTCAGCTAGCTTAACATCTTTCATTGGGAAAATGTTAGAGTCCATTGTCAGGAATGTACAGCAGAGCACTTAGAAATACATAATGTAATCAAACAAAATCAGTATGTCTTCATGAAGGGTGAAATCATGCCTAACAAATGTATTAGAATTCTTTGAAGTGATAACAAGCAAGATAGATAAAGGGGGACCAGTTGATATAGTATACTTGGATTTCCAAAAAGCATTTGACAAGGTACTGCACAAAAGGCTAATTAACAAAATAACAGCCCATGGTGTTGGGGGTAATGTATTAGCATGGATAGAGGATTGGCTAACTATTAGAAGACAGAACGTTGAGATAAGAGGGACATTTTCAGGATGGCAACCTGTAACTAGTGGAGTGCGACAGGGTTCAGTGTTGCGACCACAACTATTTACAAGAGATATTAAATGACTTGAAAGGGGGAAGTGAATGCATGATTGCAGATCGTAGTTTGCAGATGACACAAAAATAAAGGGAAAGGCAAATGGTGGCAGAGGCATAGAAATGGCAAGTGGGTGGGCAAAAACTTGGCAGATGGAAAATAATATAGGAAAAAGTGAAGTCTATGCACTTTGATAGGAAGAACAAAGGAGCTAAATATTATTTAAATATACAAAGATTGCAGAAAACTGTGGCACAGAGAGATTGGGGTCCTTGTGCATAAATCACAAGAAGTTACCATGCAAGTTCAGCAGGTAATAGGGAAGGGATGACATATTGGCCTTTATTTCAAAGGGAATAGAGTATAAAAATAGGGAAGTCTTGCTAAAACAATAAAAGGCTCTAAGATGACACCTGAAATATTATGAACAGTTTTGGCCCCCTTAGGAAGAACAAAGAAAATTACAGCACAGGAACAGGCCCTTCGGCCCCCCAAGCCTGCACCGACCATGCTACCTGACTTAACTAAAATCCCCTACCCTTCCGAGGGCCATATCCCTCTATTCCCATCCTATTTATGTATTTGTTAAGACACCCCTTAAAAGTCACTATCGTATCTGCTTCCACTACCTCCCCCGGCAGCGAGTTCCAGGCACCCACCACCCTCTGTGTAAACAATCTGTCTCGTTCATCTCCTTTAAATCTTGCCCCTCGCACCTTAAACCTGTGCCCCCTAGTAATTGACTCTTCCACCCTGGGAAAAAGCTTCTGACTATCCACCATGTTCATGCCTCTCATAATCTTGCAGACTTCTATCAGGTCTCCCCTCAACCTCCGTCGTTCCAGTGATAACAAACCAAGTTTCTCCAACCTCTCCTCACAGCTGATGCCCTCCATACCAGGCAACATCCTGGTAAATCTTTTCTGTACCCTCTCCAAAGCCTCCACATCCTTCTGGTAGTGTGGTGACCAGAATTGAACACTATATTCCAAGTGCGGCCGAACTAAGGTTCTATAAAGCTGCAACATGACTTGCCAATTTTTAAACTCAATGCCCCGGTCGATGAAGACAAGCATGCCGTATGCCTTCTTGACTACCTTCTTCACCTGCATTGCCACTTTCAGTGACCTGTGTACCTGTACAGCCAGGTTCTTTGCCTATCAATACTCTTAAGGGTTCTGCCATTTACTGTATATTTCCTATTTGTATTAGACCTTCCAAAATGCATTACCTCACATTTGTCCGGATTAAACTCCATCTGCCACCTCTCCACCCAAGTCTCCAACTGATCTATATCCTGCTACCTCTGACAGTCCTCATCGCTATCCGCAAATCCACCAATCTTTGTGTCGTCTGCAAAATGACTAGAATGGTTGACGAGGGAAGGGCCGTGGATGTCGTCTATATGGACTTTAGTAAAGCATTTGACAAAGTCCCTCATAGTAGGTTGGTGCAAAAGGTTGGATCTCATGGGATAAAGGGGGAGGTGGCTAGATGGATGGAGAACTGGCTTGGCCACAGAAGACAGAGGGTGGTAGTGGAAGGGTCTTTTTCCGGCTAGATGCCTGTGACTAGAGGTGTTCCGCAGGGCTCTGTATTGGGACCTCTGCTGTTTGTGATTTATATAAACGATCTGGAAGAAGGTGTAACTGGGGTGATCAGTGAGTTTGCGGACGACACAAAAATGGCTGGACTTGCAGATAGTGAGGAACATTGTCAGAGGCTACAGAAGGATATAGATAGGCTGGAAATTTGGGCAAAGAAATGGCAGATGGGGTTCAATCCAAATAAATGCGAAGTGATGCATTTTGGTAGAATTAACGTAGGGGGGAGCGATACGATAAATGGCAGAACCATAAAGGGTGTAGATACGCAGAGGGACCTGGGTGTGCAAGTCCACAGATCCTTGAAGGTGGCGTCACAGGTGGAGAAGGTAGTGAAGAAGGCATATGGCATGCTTGTCTTTATAGGACGGGGCATAGAGCATAAAAGTTGGGGTCTGATGTTGCAGTTGTATAGAACGTTGGTTCGGCTGCATTTGGAATACTGCGCCCAGTTCTGGTCGCCACACTACCAGAAGGACGTGGAGGCTTTAGAGAGAGTGCAGAGGAGGTTTAGCAGGATGTTGCCTGGTATGGAAGAGCTTAGTTATGAGGAGAGATTGGGTAAATTGGGGTTGTTCTCACTGGAAAGACGGAGGATGAGGGGTGACCTAATAGAGGTGTATAAAATTATGAAAGGCATAGATAGGGTGAACGGTGGGAAGCTTTTTCCCAGGTCGGTGGTGACGTTCACGAGGGGTCATAAGTTCAAGGTGAGTGGGGGGAGGTTTAACACGGATATCAGAAGGACGTATTTTACACAGAGGGTGGTGGGGGCCTGGAATGCGCTGCCAGGCAAGGTGGTGGAGGCGGATACACTGGGAACGTTTAAGACTTATCTAGATAGCCACATGAACGGAGTGGGAATGGAGGGATACAAAAGAATGGTCTAGTTTGGACCAGGGAGCGGCGCGGGCTTGGAGGGCTGAAGGGCCTGTTCCTGTGCTGTACTGTTCTTTGTTCTTTAACCAATCCAGTTACCTTTTCCTCCAAATCATTTATATATAGTACAAACAGCAAAGATCCCAGCACTGATCCCTGAGGAACGCCACTTGTCACAGCCCTCCATTCAGAAATGTACCCTTCCACTGCTACCCTCTGTCTTCTTTACCTAAGGAAAGATATACTGGCATTGGAGGTAGTCCAGAAAATGTTCACTAGGTTGATCCCAGGTATGGAGGGATTCCTTATGAAGAGTGTTTGAGTATGTTGGGCCTGCATTCATTGGAATTTAGACGAATGAAAGGTAATCTTGATGAGGCATATCAGATTCTCTGAGGTATTGACAGGGTAGAGGCTGAGAGGTTGTTTCCTCTTGTTGGAGAGTCTAGGAACAGAGGGCACAAATTCAGAGTAAGGGGTTTCCCATTTAAAACAGAGATGAAGAGGAATTTCTATTCTCAGAGGGTAGTGAATCTGTGGAATTCTTTACTGCAGAGGGCTGAAGCGATTGGATCGTTAAGTACATTAACGGCTCCTTCATCTTATAGTCTAACCATAAGACCATAATAGCATTCCAAAAATACTAAATAATCAAGGGGCAAAAGCAAGAAGGAAATAAATACAATAGTTATCCTAGTGAAAAAGTACTAGGGAAACTAATAGGGTAAAGGCCAATAGGTCTCTTGGACCTTACTTTGATCTAATGCAATCTTTAACTTCTTTTGTTAGCCACAATTAATTTGCCTTTCCTGTGAGTTTTTTTGTCTTTGAGGAATATATATTTGTTGCAGACCATGTAATAATTCTTTAAATACTAGGCATTGCCTATTTATTGTCAAATCCTTTCATGTATTTTCCCAATCCAGCATCGCCAACTTGCTCCTCATGCCTTCATAGTTTCCTTTGTTCAGATTTAAGACCCTAGTTTTAGAATGAACATTTACAAATGTAATGTAAAATTCTATCATACGATGGCCACTATTTCCAAAAGGTTCATTTAAAAAGAGGTTATTAACTAACCGTTATCATTACATCATGCTCATTTCCTGGTTTATACGATGCACAACATTACCTCAACAGTTTGGTGGCCTGTAAACAACTCCCACCGATGTTTGTTGTTCTTTACTATTTCTTAGCTCCACCCAAACTGATTCTACATCTTGATCTTTTGCTATAAGATCTTCTGTGATTAATGTACCAATCCTGTGCCTTATTAATAGTGTTACCTGTAATAATTCTTGTACACCAGCTAAGGGAAATACAACAACATGTTTGGGAAAAGTTATACAGAAGCTGCAGGCAGCTCCCAAGATAATTCTGGTACAGAAACCCTTGCTTGCTGGAGTGAATCCCCAACCTGCTCCCTGATTGTCCCTTTCACATGAACTGTGAAACCAATGACCACACTACGCTACCTTCTTTTCATTTTTCGTGTATCTTTCCTAAATGATGAATATCCTTGAATATTCAGTTCCCGGTCTTGAACATCCTGTTATCACATCTCCTTAATGACATTAAATCATATCCATTCACTTCTATTTGTGCCTTCAAACATCTACCTTGTTACGAATGCTGCATGCGATCAGATAGAGTGCCTTTATTCTGCTTTCTGATCCTATTTGATGCCTCCCTGTGCATCATCTGCCTTCTAATTTTGTTCCCAAATTTTATAATTCCTGTTACCAATTTTGCTTCCCTCTAATTTGAGCTCCCTCTCAGGTTCCCATCGCCTTGCCAATCTAGTTTAAACCCTCCCCAACAGTGCTAGCAAATCTGCCTGTGAGGATGTTCACCCTAGTCCTGCTAAGATGCAAACCACCCATGTTGTATAGGTCCCTCCTGCACCAGAACTAGTCCCAATGCCTCAGAAGTCTGATGCCATCCATCTATTCCAATTTTCCAGCCACGTGTTCAATTGCTCATTCCTCCTATACCTCTGCTTTCATGCACGTGGCATTGGAAGTAATCCTGAGATTACTAATTTTGAAGTCCTACTTTTGGTTTTCATACCTAACTCTCTCACATCTAATTTCACAACATCATCCCACCTTCTATCTCTGTTGTTCATACTAATGTGGCCCATGACTTCTGGCTGTTCATCCTCCCCCAGAAGAATGTTCTGCAGCAGCTCTGTGGTATCCTTGACCGAGGCATCAGTGTGGTAATGTAGCAGCTTGGAGTCACATTTATGGCCGCAGAAATGCCTAGAAATTAAAGTGCCCAGAATTGTATGTAACCTTCTGATTATGACCTTTCCAATGCTCTGTTCAAGGTTGCAATAACTTTAGAATTTACAATTATGGTTGCAATAAGTAACCCTGGTATTTGATTACTTTATTGATAACTTGATATTTACTGTATACTTTCACGAGTAGCCAGTAACCGTCGTAAATCCTTTTCCTACTCAGAAGTATTTGTCATGGACCCTTGTAAGCTTCTTAGTTATTCCAGTTCCTTCCCATTGCTAAAGATTTTTAAGGGATCTTTTTCCAGTTATTAAGTTGTCAACTGTTCATGAGAGAATGAGATTCGTGCCGCACTAAACCACACCAGCAAAGTTAGCATTGCATTTACCTTCTGTCTGTCTAGTCAACTTTCTTACTCACCAGTGCCATCTATTGGCAATGTGTACGAAATTCATTACATTCTGCAGTGTTCAAATCCACAATAATAATATTTAAATACACTCAGAACTGGAGAAAATACAATTTCTTGTAAATTTAGTTTAATAGTATTAATCCTATTATAATTTTAGTTCCTGGTACTAATATTAGTGGAAGAAAATACCAGGCTATAATTAACTTGTTGAACAAACGTGTCAGCCGTGGCTTAAAAAAATAGAACTCTTGCCACTAAGTCACAAAGTTTCTGGGTTCAAATCCCACTCTAGGACTTCAGCACAAAAATCAAGGTTTACACTGTAATGCAGCACCGAGGGAGTTCTGCACCAATGGAGGTGTTGTCTATTAGGTGTGACTTCATTGAGGCTCTGCCTATCCTCCCAAGCGAACATGAAAGATCCCATGGCATTATTTTGAACAACAGAGGACTTATCCCCAGTGTCCAGACCAATATTTATTCCCTCAGCCACTGTCACAGAAACAGATTATCTGGTCATTATCACATTGCTGTTTGCTGGAGGTTGCTGTGCACAAGTTGGTTTCCAGTTTGTATACAACAGTCACCACACTTCAAAAATACTTCATTGGCTGTGAAGTGACTTGGTACATCAGGTGGTCATGAAAGATGCTATATAAGGGTGGCACATTGGTTAGCACTGCTGCCAGGGACCCGGGTTTGATTCCTGGCTTGGGTCACTGTCTGTGTAGAGTTTGCACATTCTCCCCGTGTCTGTGTGAATTTCCTCCCACAGTCTGAAAGACGTGCTGGTTAGGTGCATTCACCTAAACAGGCACCAGAGTGTGGCGACTAGAGGAATTTCACAATAACTTCACTACAGTGTTAATGTAAACCTTACTTGTGACTAATAAATTAACTTTAAAAATGTCTTTCCTTCATTTTAAAACTCAGTTTCCAAAATAAGAGATCCAGTTATAGAGTCATAGATGTATACAGCATAGGAAAAGGCCTTTCAGCCCATCATGTCCGCACCAGTCAAAGACAAACCACCTAACTATTCTAATCACATTTCCCAGTACTTGGCCCATAGACTTGTATACCTCGGCATCGCAGGTGCACATCTCAATACTTCTTAAATGTTATGAGGGCCACTGCCTCCACCACCCTTCAAATACATGGCAGATGCAGTATAGTGTGGATAGTGTGCATTGGTAGCAAAGGCAGGTAGGCAGATTATAGAGAAATACATGGATAGAGGATTGGTTGACTGGCAGAAGGCAGAGAGTGGGGATAAAGGGGTCTTTTTCAGGAAAGCAGCCGGTGACTAGTGGTGTGCCTCAGGGGTCAGTGCTGGGACCACAAATTTTCACAATATACATAAACGATTTGGAGGAAGGAACTGAAGGCACTGTTGCTAAGTTTGCAGATGATACAAAGATATGTAGAGGGACAGGTAGTATTGAGGAAGCAGGGGGGCTGCAGAAGGACTTGGACAGGTTAGGAAAGTGGGCAAAGAAGTGATAGATGGAATACAATGTGGAAAAGTGTGAGGTTATGCACTTTGGAAGGAGGAATGGAGGCATAGACTATTTTCTAAATGGGAAAATGCTTAGGAAATCAGAAAGACAAAGGGACTTGGGAGTCATTGTTCAAGATTCTCTTAAGGTTAATGTGCAGGTTCAGTCAGCAGATAGGAAGGCAAATGCAATGTTAGCATTCATGTTGAGAGGGCTAGAATACAAGAGCAGGGATATACTTCTAAGGCTATATAAGGCTCTGGTCAGACCCCATTTGGAGTTTTGTGAGCAATTTTGGGTCCCATATCGAAGGAAGGATGTGCTGGCCTTGGAAAGGGTCCAGAGGAGGTTCACAAGAATGATCCCTGGAATGAAGTGCTTGTCGTATGAGGAACGGTTGAGGACTCTGAGTCTGTGCTTGTTGGAATTTAGAAGAATGAGATGGGATTTATTGAAACTTACAGGATACTGCGAGGCCTGGATAGAGTGGATGTGGAGAGGATGTTTCCACTGGTCGGAAAAACTAGAACCAGAGGGCACAACCTCAGGCTAAAGGGACGATCCTTTAAAACAGAGCTGAGGAAGAATTTCTTCAGCCAGCGAGTGGTGAATCTGTGGAACTCTTTGCCGCAGAAGGCTGTAGAGGTCATGAAGTGTCTTTAAGACAGAGATAGACAGGTTCTTGATTAATAAGGGGATCAGGGGTTATGGGGAAACGGCAGGAGAATGGGGATGAGAAAAATATCAGCCATGATTGAATGACGGAGCAAACTTGATGGGCTGAGTGGCCTAATTCTGCTCCTATGTCTTATGGTCTTATGGTCATATTATTATCTGAATGACTATAAATTAAAAGAGGGGAATGTGCGATGGGACCTGCCTGTCATTATACACCAATCATTGAAGGTAAGCATGTAGATGCAGCAGGCGATAAAGAAAGCAAATAGTATGTTGGCCTTCATAGCGAGAGGATTCAAGTACAGGAGCAGGGATGTCTTACTTCAGTTATACAGGGCCTTGGTGAGGCCACACCTAGAAGATTGTGTACAATTTTGGTCTCCTTATCTGAGGAAGGATATTCTTGCTATGGGGGGAGTGCAGTGAAGGTTTACCAGACTGATTCCAGATGGCAGGACTGACATATCGGGTGGCACAGTGGTTAGCACTGCTTCTTCACAGCTTCTAGGACCTGGATTCAACTCCGGCCTTGGGTGACTGTGTGGAATTTGCACATTATCCCTGTGTCTGTGTGGGTTTCCTCCAGGTGCTCTGATTTCCCTCACAGTCCAAAGATGTACAGGTTAGGTGGATTGGCCATGCTAAATTGCCCCTTAGTGATATGTAGGTTAGATGCATTAGCCATGGTAAATGTGTGGGGTTATGGGAATAGGGTGAGGGAGAGGGCCTGGGTCTGTCCGAGTCGGTGCAGACTCAATGGACCAAATGGCCTCTTCTGCACTGTAGGGATTCTGTGATTCCATATATGGAACGACTGAGTTAGTTAGGGTTATATTCGCTGGAGTTCAGAAAAATGAGGGGAGATCTCATAGATACCTATAAAATTCTAACAGGATTAGACAGGGTAGATGCAGGAAGGATGTTCCCAATGGTGGGGGTGTCCAGAACCAGGGGTCACAGTCATGGGGTAAAACTTTTAGGACCGAGATGAGGAGAAATTTCTTCACCCAAAGAATGGTAAACCTGTGGAATTCGTTACCATAGAAAGCAGTTGAGGCTAAAACCTTGTATATTTTCAAGAAGGAGTTATATTTGGCTGTTGGGAAGTGGATTAAAGGATCGGGGGGGAAGGTGGGATCAGACTATTGAGTTGAATGATCAGCCATGATCTTAATGAATGGTGGAGCAGGCACCAATGGCCTACTCATGATCCTGTTTTCTATGCTTCAATGTAATTATATTTCCAGTATTTCTTTGTAGTAGCTTTCTTGTGTAGAAACCACAGCTACACTTGAATTACCAAGAATTCAGCTGTGTCAATTTAGAAAGAATTGATCTTATATAGAATATTCCTCGATCTTGGAATGCGCAAAAACATTTCAGAGGTAATTATGTACTTTCTTGAAATGTAATCTCTGCAGTAATGTAGAAGTATAAGGTCACCAGTTTGTGCACAACAAGCTCCCACAGAGGATAACGTTGTTAATGATCAGATCATTTGATTTAGTGATGTTGGTTGGAGGACAAATTATGTCGGGGCATGAGGAGAGATTTCCTCCTTTTCTTTATTCATGAGACAATGAGGAGTGAGAGAATGACTCTCAGGAAGAGGGCATGTCTTAATTGAACTTCAGGTATTCCCAGTGTTTGATAGTATCATTACCTCACTAAGGAATTTGCCGATGTAACCATAACTGCAACCTCAGTGCAGGGGAAGGTACACATTGCCAGTCGCTGTGAAGGTGGTCTTTGCTATTGATTTTGTCTGGTTCTACCTAGGTAGCTACTAGAGACATTAGCTACATCTTGCAGGATGCAGTGCACTATTGCATAAGGCCACTGAGGCTTTCTCTGAAAAGTGAAAAAACTTAATTTCATTTGCTATTTCCAGAGTGAAGCAGGTGGCATAACCACAACAGTTAGCACAGATTGCAGGTTTCCCCGTGGTGCATGATACCACTGACTGTACATATATTGCTTTGCATCTATACTAGGTCAACTTTCTCATGGATCTGAATTGATAGGGTTGACAATTGCTCAACATGTAGCTGATGTGTGACCATGACAGCACATCATGTGGACAATGCCTGACATCCTAGCAGCAGTCATGATGCATTAATTCTGCAGCAATCCACTGTATTTCAACCACCACAACAAACCAAAGGGTGGCTATTGGACAACAAGGGCTATCCCACTGATGGCAAAAGTCATGATTTTGGTTCACGTCTCACACACACATGTTCACCAAAGAACAAAGATCAAAGAACAAAGAATATTAGAGCACAGGAACAGGCCCTTCGGCCCTCCAAGCCTGCATTGACCATGCTGCCCGACTGAACAAAAACCCCCTACCCTTCCGGGGACCATATCCCTTTATTCCCTTCCTATTCATGTACTTGTCCAGACACCCCTAAAAATTCACTATCGCATCTGCTTCCACTACTTCCCCCGGCAGCGAGTTCCAGGCACTCACCACTCTCTGTAAAAAACTTGCCTCGTACATCACCTTTAAACATTGCCCCTCGCACCTTAAACCTGTGCCCCCTGGTAATTGACTCTTCCATCCTGGGAAAAAGCTTCTGACTATCCACTCTGTCCATGCCCCTCATAATCTTGTATACTTCTATCAGCCGCCCCTCAACCTCCGTCGTTTCAGTGAGAACAACCAAGTTTAGAGTCATAGTGTCATAGAGGTTTACAGCATGGAAACAGGCCCTTCGGCCCAACTTGTTCATGCCGCCCTTTTTTTTTTAAACCTCTAAGCTAATCCCAATTGCCCGCATTTGGCCCATATCCCTTTATACCCATCATACCCATGTAACTATCTAAATGCTTTTTAAAAGATAAAATTGTACCCGCCTCTACTACTACCTCTGACAGCTTGTTCCAGACACTCACCACCCTCTGTGTGAAACAATTGCCCCTCTGGACACTTTTGTATCTTTCCCCTCTCACCTTAAACCTATGCCCTCTAGTTTTAGATTCCTCTAGCTTTGGGAAAAGATATTGACTATCTACCTTCTCTATGCCCCTCATTATTTTATAGACCTCTATAAGGTCATCCCTCAGCCTCCTACGCTCCAGAGAAAAAAGTCCCAGTCTATTCAGCCTCTCCTTAAAACTCAATCTATCAAGTCCCGGTAGCATCCTAGTAAATCTTTTCTGCACTCTTTCTAGTTTAATAATATCCTTTCTATAATAGGGTGATCAGAATTTCACACAGTATTCCAAGTGTGGCCTTACCAATGTCTTGTACAACTTCAACAAGACATCCCAACTCCTGTATTCAATGTTCTGACCGATGAAACCAAGCATGCCGAATGCCTTCTTCACCACTCTGTCCACCTGTGACTCCACTTTCAAGTTTCTTCAACCTCCCCTCATAGCTAATGCCCTCCATACCAGGCAACATCCTGGTAAATCTTTTCTGTACCCTCTCCAAAGCCTCCACATCTTTATGGTAGTGTGGCAACCAGAATTGAACACTATATTCCAAGTGTGGCCTAACTAAGGTTCTATAAAGCTGTAACATGATTTACCAATTTTTAAACTCAAGGCCCCGGTCGATGAAGGCCAGCATGCCGTATGCCTCCTTGACTACCTTCTCCACCTGCATTGCCACTTTCAGTGACCTGTGTACCTGTACACCCAGATCCCTCTGCCTATCAATACTCTTAAGGGTTCTGCCATTCACTGTATATTTCCTATCTTTATTAGACCTTCCAAAATGCATTACTTCACATTTGTCCAGATTAAACTCCATCTGCCGTGTCTTCACCCAAGCCTCCAACCGATCTATATCCTGCTGTATCCTCTGATGGTCCTCATCGCTATCCACAAATCCACCAACCTTTGTGTCATCCGCAAATGTACTAATCAAACCAGTTACATTTTGCTCCAAATCATTTATATATATTACGAACAGCAAAGGTCCCAGCACTGATCCCTGAGGAACGCCACTTGTCCCAGCCCTCCATTCAGAATCACACCCTTCCACTGCTACCCTCTGTCTTCTATGACCGAGCCAGTTTTGTATCCACCTTGTCACCTCTGATCCCATGCGACTTCACCTTCTGCACCAGTCTGCCACGAGGGACCTTATCAAAGGCCTCACTGAAGTCCATGTAGACAACATCCATTGCCCTACCCTCATCAATCATCTTCGTCACTTCCTCGAAAAACTCGATCAAGTTAGTGAGACATGACCTCCCCTTCACAAAACCATGTTGCTTCTCGCTAATACGTCCACTTACTTCCAAGTGGGAGTAAATCCTGTCTCGAAGAATCCTCTCCAATAATTTCCCTGCCACTGACATAAGGCTCACCGGCCTGTAATTACCTGGATTATTCTTGCTACCCTTCTTAAACAAAGGAACAACATTGGCTATTCTCCAATCCTTTGGGACCTCCCTTCTAGCCAGTGAGGATACAAAGATTTCTCTCAAGGCCCCAGCAATTTCCTCCCTTGCCTCTCTCAGTATTTTGGGGTATATCCCATCAGGCCCTGGAGACTTGTCTACCTTAATGTTTCTCAAGAACCCCAATGCCTCCTCCTTTTTGATCTCAACATGACTCAAACTATCTACACACCCTTTCCCAGATTCATCATCCACCAAGTCCTTCTCTTTGGTGAATACTGATGCAAAGTACTCATTTAATACCTCGCCCATTTTCTCTGGCTCCACGCATAGATTCCCTCCCATATCCTTGAGTGGGTCAACCCTCTCCCTGGCTACCCTCTTGCTCTTTATATATGTATAAAAAGCCTTGGGATTTTCCTTCATCCCACTGGCCAATGATTTTTCATGACCCTTTTTTGCCCTGCTTACTCCTTGCTTAAGTTTCTTTCTACTTTCCTTGTATTTCACACTTGCTTCGTGTGTTCCCAGCCTCCTAGCCTTGACAAATGCTTCCTTTTTCTCTTTGACTAGGCTCACAATATTCCTCGTTATCCAAGGTTCCCAAAACTTGCCATACTTTCCTTCATCCTTACAGGAATGTGTCGGTCCTGAATCCCTATCAACTTATACTTGAAAGCCTCCCACATGCCAGGTGTTGATTTGCCCTCGAACATCTGCCCCCAATCTACATTCTTCAGTTCCTGTCTAATATTGTTGTAATTAGCCTTCCCCCAGTTTAACACCTTAACTTGAGGACTACACTTTTCCTTATCCATCAGTACCTTAAAGGTTACTGAAGTGTGGTCACTGTTCCCAAACTGTTCCCCAACTGAAACGTCACCAGGTACACAACAAGAACAATGCTGCTGTAAGAAATTGGATAGAGCAAATATTTGGCATCATGAAGCAATGACTCTACCTCTTGGACCACTCTGGAGGAGACTTGAACTACTCTGCTGATTGGATATCAAGATTTGTTATTGTACTCTACATGCTGCTCAACATTGCTGTCATGGGAGAATAGCCCTCTCCACCACCTATCAAGTAAGAAGCTGATGAGCAGGGGCATGAAGAGAAGGCAATAGAAGCTGAGGAAAAGGAAGGAGTGCTGCAAACTAAAGAACAAAGAACAAAGAACAGTACAGCACAGGAAACAGGCCCTTCGGCCCTCCAAGCCTGTGCCGCTCATTGGTCCAACTAGACCATTCGTTTGTATCCCTCCATTCCCAGACTGGTCATGTGACTATCCAGGTAAGTCTTCAATGAGCCAGCGTGTCTGCCTCCACCACCCTACTTGGCAGCGCATTCCAGGCCCCCACCACTCTCTGTGTAAAAAACGTCCCTCTGATATCTGAGTTATACCTCGCCCCTCTCACCTTGAGCCCGTGACCCCTCGTGATCGTCACCTCCGACCTCGGAAAAAGCTTCCCACTGTTCACCCTATCTATACCCTTCATAATTTTGTACACCTCTATTAGGTCTCCCCTCTAGACAGGTCCTCTCTCCTCAGGTTTTGCATGAACAACTAATCCAACCTGTTACGAGCAGGTGAGGAGTGAACTAGTTCCCTTCTGTTCAGCCTCATCGGTTTATCACAAAAAGATTTAAGTTTCTTTTTCACAAGGATATGTCTTTATTGATTTCAGCGTATTTAACTATTTAAGCTGTGAGCAATAAGGAGCCAATCAAGCAAGGTTTTCCTGAGTCAAAGAAACAGCAAATTTATTAGCCACTAAACCTGATGGAAATTAGCATCCACTAAATAAAAGTTAAACAAATATAAAGTTGTGCCCTTTGATCATCATTGCGATTGATTTGGATTAGCTGGTTTTGTGGAAGCAGTAAGATGTAGGAAATGTTGCAATTCTTGCAAGAGCTCAGTTCGCTGGTAGATTTCTAGTAATGTTGCCTTCTGAACCAGGCTATACACTTATTACAAAAGAGAGAGGGGGAGAGCCCAGTTTTCAGTCTGTTTACTCTGCTGAAAACGTTATTGCAATCTCTCTGCAGTGGCTGCAGCTTGGCCTGTTATTCTTCACCCATTGTGTATTTCTAAGCAGTTTTGGATGGGTCTGTCTAGGCAGCCATTGTTTCAATATTCAGCACTTTGCATTTTATGTCTCTTCATTAAATAGTAAAGAGTTTCAATTGGTCTCTGAATTATCAGAAATGTCTCTGATGCGCGATAAATCACACGGGAGGCAGGATGTACCCGGGAAATAAAGGCTTTTATTGCCAACAATAACGGAGCTACTATATACAATATACAATCCCAGACTAAAGGGTCACCAGGCAGAGCAGTGACCTTTATACCTCTCCCAGGAGGCGGAGCCAACTGGGGTGTACCATAGGACTATATTAACAGGTAGAACCCCAACCCTAACCCCAACAGTAACATATCTACAGACTCATAGTACTGGCCAGACCATGGCTCAGCACTACCTGGTGGTAACCAACAATGGTTCACCACAGTCTCTCTCTTCACACTCGACTGAGGGTGATTTCTTTGTTTTTCATCTTCACCTTGGAAGATGACGACCATAGACATAAATGATCTACAGTATGCAGTCGACTGCAGTGTCATTGCCTGCTCTGCATCAGATTTGCACTCTCGAACTCTTGAATTCTTCATACAAGAAACTTGGCCTGTCTTTAAATGTTGTCAAACTAACCTAAACACCAGAACAGCCAAATATTCCGCCTACCATGCATCTTGAAGGAGAGACTCTGGAACATGTTGAGCACTTCCCACTCCTTTCAAAAGGCCATCATCGACAAGGAGATTCAACTGGATCAGCTGTGCCAGCCTTCTATAGACTATGGCAGTGAATATTTGACAACAAAGACATCCACAAGTCAACCAAAGTCCTGGTGTACAGAGCAGCTGACATCACCACACTTATACTGTGTATCAGTGACACATAAAGGCACGAGAAAATCCATCAGCAATGCCTCTGCCGTTCCCCTCGGATTCAATGGGAGGACCGTCAATCAAAGATATCCTTCTTGAAGCCAGCTCCACAAGCACACAGGCAAAACTCCTGCAACATCAACATCAATCAACACTGTATCAGGATGGCCAAAAACCAGGTCCCCGCCAGGTCCTGTTATCTCAACTCTCAAATGGCTGATGCTGTGGGGAGGAGGGGGGGTGATGGGTGGGCATTAAGTCAAAAACACTCTGAAGTTCTCCTTGAAACATAAAACCATTGACATAATCACTGAGATGAGCTTGCTACCAATCATTCAAAATGGCTACAACTTGTCCATCAAGGTACATCTCACTGAGTAACAATGTCTTAATGATGAGGCAGAGCGACAGCAGAGAAGGAAGCAAGTCCTGCCCTCCAGATCCCAGTACCTCATTGGACGTCCTGCCCCATTTGCTCAAAGAGCTGTGGGTCAAGAGTAGACCTGATCAGTCATGTGAAGACCCATGGCTGAAACTTGCTAATCTGGGTAGAGGTCATCCTGGTGGCAGCATGGTGGCACAGTGGTTAGCACTGCTGCCTCACAGTGCCAGGGACCCAAGTTCAATTCCGGCCTTGGGTGACTGTGTGGAGTTTGCAAGTTCTCCCCATGGCTGCGTGGGTTTCCTCCAGATGCGCCAGTTTCCTCCCAGTCCAAAGATGCGTGGGTTTGGTTGATTGGCCATGCTAAATTACCTCTTAATGTCAGGGAGACTAGCAGGGTTACATGGAGTTATGGGCCTGGGTGAGATTATTGTCGGTGAAGGCTTTTTAGGCTGAATGGCCTCCTTCTGCACTGTACGGATTCTATGATCCTCGAATAGAAGGACAGCCAAGGATGATGCACATAGAGGGAGTCAGGGAAATAGAGTTAAGGGACAAAATAGGAGATAATTGAAGTCAGAGGAACATTATCATGGCGTGATCACTTGGGCTTAATGTTTTTGTGCTGTAAAGTTTATTAACTTCCAAACCCATCACCACACCATCCCGACTTGGAAATATATCACCATTCCTTCATTATCAATGGGTCAAAATCCGTGAACTCCCTCCCGAACAGCACTATGGGTGTACATACACCACATGGACTGCAGCGGTTCAAGGGCAATATGAGAGAGGCAATAAATGCTGGCCTAGCTAGTGATGCCCACACCCCATGAATCAATAAACTGAATTTAACCATACCATATAAGTCCATTGTATTTTGATATTGATGTTGAGCCTCACACAAAATATACACAATGGGGTTGCTTCACATTGTTGGAATTATTCTACCTTCAAAGGTTACACACCTTTTCTAACATTTTCCTGTGTTTACGGAGAAATTAACAAATGCCTTTTTCAAGAATATAGTGCTCTGTTAGTTGGTCCCTTAAAAAAAGATGGGGTGGTGGGACGAAGGCTATTTCTATAACTTCAGCAAAGGGCCATAGTCTCTCCAGAGTATAACACTACTGGATTTGAACTGTCCTGGTCTTATTCAGTGTTTCAACTTTGGGAGACATAGAAAATACAGAGCAATTATCTTTTAGCCAAGAATTAATGCCTCATGAACAACTGGAGTGATGTTTATGATATGCATGCATGCAAGGAGGACCTTCATTTAGACATCCAGTCAGGTCCATAACAATAAAATGGCAACTTTAATGAAACACCCCAAAACGCTTCACCAGATTGTTAACAAACACCATTTGACACATAATGACATTAGGGAAGATAGCCAAAAGCTTGCGTAAAGAGAAAAAGTTGGCAAATGCCAAAAGAGGAAGGAGTGATAGAGACAAAGTAATTTAGAGAGGGAATTGCAGGGTCTTCGGCAGCTTAAGGTGTGGCTACCAGTGGTGGCACAATTAACTTTCGGGGCTTGAAGGGAGCACAAATACCTCTAGAGGCAATGACAGAGGTTAGGAAGGGCTTGCCATGGTTTCCTCCGGGTGCTCCAGTTTCCTCCCACAGTCCAAAGATGTGCAGGTTAGGTGGATTGGTTATGCTAAATTGCCCCTTAGTGTCCCAAAATGTGTGGGTTAGGGGGGAATTAACTTGGCTTCACTTATATATCAGCATCACAAACCAAATATCAGTAATCCAGCAACATGTATAAATGTGGTGAGGGCAGGCTTCATTAATTCTGAGTTAGCGGTAGCTGCTTTCATTAACAAAAACAGAAAATGCTGGAGAAACTCAGCGGCTCTGACAGCATCATTTGATTGAATTCTTTGAGGAGGTAATTAAGTGTGTAGATGAAAGTAGAGCAATTGATGTCGTATACATGGATTTTAGTAAGGCGTTTGATAAAGTTCCCCATGGTAGGCTCATGAAGAAAGTAAGGAGGTGTGGGATAGAGGGAAATTTGGCCGATTGGATAAATAACTGGCTATCTCATAGAAAGAAGTCTCACAACACCAGGTTAAAGTCCAACAGGTTTATTTGGTCGCAAATACCATAAGCTTTCGGAGCACTGCTCCTTCGTCAGATGGAGTGGAAATGTGCTCTCAAACAGTGCACAGAGACACAGAAATCAAGTTACAGAATACTGATTAGAATGCGAATCCCTACAGCCACCCAGGTCTTAAAGGTACGGACAATGTGGGTGGAGGGAGCATTAAACACAGGTTAAAGAGATGTGTATTGTCTTCAGACAGAACAGCTAGTGAGAGTCTGCAAGTCCAGGGGGCAAGCTGTGGGGGTTGCTGATAATGTGACATAAATCCAACATCCCGGTTTAGGCCGTCCTCATGTGTGCGGAACTTGGCTATCAGTTTCTGCTCAGCGACTCTGCGCTGTCGTGTGTCGTGAAGGCCGCCTTGGAGAACGCTTACCTGAAGATCCAAGGCTGAATGCCCGTGACTGCTGAAGTGCTCCCCCACAGGAAGAGAACAGTCTTGCCTGGTGATTGTCGAGCGGTGTTCATTCATCCATTGTCGTAGCGTCTGCATGGTTTCCCCAATGTACCATGCCTCGGGACATCCTTTCCTGCAGCGTATCAGGTAGACAATGTTGGCCGAGTTGCAAGAGTAGGTACCGTGTACCTGGTAGATGGTGTTCTCACGTGAGATGATGGCATCCGTGTCAATGATCCGGCACGTCTTGCAGAGGTTGCTGTGGCAGGGTTGTGTGGTGTCGTGGTCAGTGTTCTCCTGAAGGCTGGGTAGTTTGCTGCGGACAATGGTCTGTTTGAGGTTGCGTGGTTGTTTGAAGGCAAGAAGTGGGGGTGTGGGGATGGCCTTGGCGAGATGTTCGTCTTCATCAATGACATGTTGAAGGCTCCGGAGGAGATGCCATAGCTTCTGCGCTCCGGGGAAGTACTGGACGACGAAGGGTACTCTGTCCACCGTATCCCGTGTTTGTCTTCTGAGGAGGTCGGTGCGGTTTTTCGCTGTGGCGCGTCGGAACTGTTGATCGATGAGTCGAGCGCCATATCCTGTTCTTATGAGGGCATCTTTCAGCCTCTGGAGGTGTCTGTTGCGATCCTCCTCATCCGAGCAGATCCTGTGTATTCGGAGGGCTTGTCCGTAGGGGATGGCTTCTTTAACGTGTTTAGGGTGGAAGCTGGAGAAGTGGAGCATCATGAGGTTATCAGTGGGCTGCGGTACAGTGAGGTGCTGAGGTGACCGTCCTTAATGGAGATGCGTGTGTCCAAGAATGCAACCGATTCCGGAGAGTAGTCCATGGTGAGTCTGATGGTGGGATGGAACTTGTTGATGTCATCATACAGTTGTTTCAGTGATTGCTCACCGTGACTCCAAAGGAAGAAAATATCACCGATGTATCTAGTGTATAGCATCAGTTGAAGGTCCTGTGCGGTGAAGAAGTCTTGTTCGAACCTGTGCATGAAGATGTTGACATATTGATGTGCGGATTTGGTCCCCATGGCTGTTCCGTGTGTCTGGATGAAGAACTGGTTGTTGAAGGTGAAGACATTGTGGTCCAGGATGAAGCGGATGAGTTGTAAAATTGCATCTGGAAACTGGCAGTGTACGGCACTGAGTACTGAGGCCGTTGCAGCAATGCTATCATCGTGGGGGATGCTGGTGTAGAGTGCCGAGACATCCATTGTGACGAGGAGTGCTCCTGGTTCAACTGCTCCATGTGCGCTGAGTTTCTGTAGGAAGTCCGTAGTGTCGCGACAAAAGCTGGGGGTTCTTTGTACAATGGGTTGTACAACCCATTGTACAAAGAACCCCCGGAGCCTTCAACATGTCATTGATGAAGACGAACATCTCGCCAAGGCCATCCCCACACCCCCACTTCTTGCCTTCAAACAACCACGCAACCTCAAACAGACCATTGTCCGCAGCAAACTACCCAGCCTTCAGGAGAACACTGACCACGACACCACACAACCCTGCCACAGCAACCTCTGCAAGACGTGCCGGATCATCGACACGGATGCCATCATCTCACGTGAGAACACCATCTACCAGGTACACGGTACCTACTCTTGCAACTCGGCCAACATTGTCTACCTGATACGCTGCAGGAAAGGATGTCCTGAGGCATGGTACATTGGGGAAACCATGCAGACGCTACGACAATGGATGAATGAACACCGCTCGACAATCACCAGGCAAGACTGTTCTCTTCCTGTGAGGGAGCACTTCAGCAGTCACGGGCATTCAGCCTTGGATCTTCGGGTAAGCGTTCTCCAAGGCGGCCTTTACGACACACGACAGCGCAGAGTCGCTGAGCAGAAACTGATAGCCAAGTTCCGCACACATGAGGACGGCCTAAACCGGGATGTTGGATTTATGTCACATTATCAGTAAGCCCCACAGCTTGCCCCCTGGACTTGCAGACTCTCACTAGCTGTTCTGTCTGGAGACAATACACATCTCTTTAACCTGTGTTTAATGCTCCCTCCACCCACATTGTCTGTACCTTTAAGACCTGGGTGGCTGTAGGGATTCGCATTCTAATCAGTATTCTGTAACTTGATTTCTGTGTCTCTGTGCACTGTTTGAGAGCACATTTCCACTCCATCTGACGAAGGAGCAGCGCTCCGAAAGCTTATGGTATTTGCGACCAAATAAACCTGTTGGACTTTAACCTGGTGTTGTGAGACTTCTTACTGTGTTCACCCCAGTCCAACGCCGGCATCTCCACATCATATCTCATAGAAGACAGAGGGTGGTGGTGGATGGAAATTTTTCAGACTGGAGACCAGTTACTAGCGGTGTACCACAGGGATCAGTGCTGGGTCCTCTGCTATTTGTGATTTTTATCAATGACTTTGAGGAGGGGGCTGAAGGGTGGGTCAGTAAATTTGATGATGACACCAAGATTGGTGGAGTAGTGGATGAGGTGGAGGGCTGTTGTAGGCTGCAACGAGACATTGCTAGGATGCAGAGGTGGGCGGAAAAATGGCAGATGGAGTTTAACACTGATAAGTGCAAGGTGATTCATTTTGGTAGGATAAATTTGAATGCGAATTACAGGGTCAACGGCAGGGTTCTGAAGAATGTGGAGCAACAGAGAGATCTTGGGGTTCATATCCACAGATCTCTGAAGGTTGCCACTCAAGTGGATAGAGCCGTGAAGAAGGCCTATAGTGTGTTAGCGTTTATTAACAGGGGGTTTGAGTTTAAGAGCCGTGGGGTTATGCTGCAACTGTACAGGACCTTGGTGAGACCACATTTGGAATATTGTGTGCAGTTCTGGTCACCTCACTATAAGAAGGATGTGGAAGCATTGGAGAGAGTGCAGGAGATTTACCGGGATGCTGCCTGGTTTGGAGGGTAGGTCTTATGAGGAAAGGTTGAGGGAGCTGGGGCTTTTGTCTTTGGAGCAGAGGAGGATGAGGGGCGACGTAATAGAGGTTTATAAGATGATTATAAGATGATGAGGGGGATAGATAGAGTGGACGTTCAGAGACTATTTCCTCGGGTGGATGCAGCTGTTACTCAGGGGCATAACTATAAGGTTCATGGTGGGAGATATAGGAGGGATGTCTGAGGTAGGTTCTTTACTCAGAGAGTGGTTGGGGCGTGGAATGGACTGCCTGCTGTGATAGTGGAGTTGGTCACTTTAGGAACTTTCAAGCGGTTATTGGATAGGCACATGGAGCACACCAGAGTGATAGGGAGTGGGATAGCTTGATCTTGGTTTCAGACAAAGCTCGGCACAACATCGAGGGCCGAAGGGCCTGTTCTGTGCTGTACTGTTCTATGTTCTATCTGTGGAGAAAGAATAGAGAGCCAACGTTTCGAGTCTAGGATGACCCTTCGTCATCGGGAACACAACTGATGAAGAGTTTGTCAGTATATATATTTTTGTCAGTATGTTACTGCAGCAGCAGCAGTGTCGGGGAGGTTGCCGCCGCTCTGTTTGGCCGTTCGCAGTGACCTGCGGCCAAAGGAAATCAGTTCAAAATTCCCCACTCCGGCCCCCGGGCTACGCGCACGCGCACCGACCCAACCCCCATCACTCTCTCTTCCCCCCCCCCGCCCGCCTCACAGGAAGTCCCGCCTCCCCACCGCTCTCATTGGCTGGCCACCAGAGGCGCCGCGCTCTGACCGGCGGGCAGAGCTGTCGATCAGAACGTGCAGGCACGCTTCCGGGTCTGGGTGCGTGCTCAAACAGTAACAGTGTTGGAACGTTGGACCGTTAAACCGCCGCGTTCCAAACAACAACAACAGGGAGAAGAGCCGAGCAGCGTCCGCCTGCATATCTCGGGCCGGTCCCCCCCACCGGAGCGGAGCGGAGCTGAGGGACAGGCCGGTGAGCAGCCTCTCATGACTTTCTTTCCGACTTTGTGAACATGCGCGGCGGAGTTCCCGATATCCGGTTCACCGGGGCCTTGGGCGAAAATGGGAATTGGGAGCCGACGGCGGTGCGTTTTGTGCCGGCCTTGCACCGGCAGTGGGAGGTGGGGGTGGAAGAGAGCCGGGGGGAGCGAGCCGTGTGCCTCCCGGGGCTGATCGCCCACTGACTCGGTGTGTTTGTCGGTGTGGGCCCAGGGCTTGCTTCATCCACAAAGCGGTCGGTTATTTTGAGACAAGGCAAAGCGCTTCCCCCCTCGTATCTCTGCTGAATATCCCCATCCTCGCTCTCTGTCTCTCAAATTTGTCACAGGAGGCCAATCGGCCCATCAGATCCATACCCGCTTTCCCAATGGGCCCCGATGACATTCCAGTGGCTGTCCTGAAGACTTGTGCTTCCCCTGGCCAAGCAGTTCCAACACTGGCATCTAAGCCGGCAATGTGCAAAATTGTCCAGGTGTACCCTGTCCACAAAAAGCAGGATAAATCCAACCCAGCCAATTACCAACCCATCGGTCCATTCCCAACCACCAGCAAAGTGATGTCCACAGTGCTGTCAAATGGCATTTACTGATCAATAACCTGCTCGCTGATGCTCAGTTTGGGTTCTGCCAGGACCACTTGGTTCCTGACCTTATTTCGGCCTCAGTCCAAATATGGATGAAAGAGCTGAACTCAGGAAGTGTGAGTGACTGCCCTTGGCATCACAGCAGCATTTGGCCAAGTGTGTGGCATCAAGATGCTCTAGCAAAACTGAAGTCAAGGGGAATCAGAGGGAAAATTCACCGCTGGTTAGAGTCATGGGGAGATGGTTATTGAAGGTTAGAGTCATACATAAAGGAAGATGGTTGTTGGAGGTCAATCATCTCAGTGCTCGAACTGAGAAGATCCTCAAGGTAATGTCCTAGACCCACTGTTTGATTAATGATCTTCCCTCCATCATAAGGTCAGAAGGGGGGGATATTTGCAAAATCTTCACCATTTGTGACTCCTCAGATACTGCAGTAGTCCATGTCCAGATGCAGCAAAACCTGGACAACATTCAAGCTTGGGCTGATGCGTGGTGTGGATGTTACTTGCAATTTGGCAATGACCATCTTCAATCACCATTTCCCCATGACATTTAGTTGCATTACCCTAGCTGAATCCTCCACTATTGACATCCTGGAGGCTGGGTTATCATTGACCAGATACCGAATTGGACCAGTCATGTAAATACTGTAGCGACAAGAGCAGATCAAAGGCTAAGAATCCTGTGCTGAGTAACTTGCCTTCTGACTTCCCAAATCCTGTCCACTATTGTAATGCACAAGTCAGTAGTATGATGGAATATTTCCCCCTTGCCTGAATGAGTGCAACTCAAACTTGACACCATCCAGAACAAAGCAGCCCACTTGATTGGCACCCCATCCACCATCTTAAACAGTCAACTCCCTCCACCACCGATGCACAGCTGTAAGTATCTGCAGGATGCACTGCAGCAAGTCACCAAAGCTCCTTTGACAGCATCTTTCAAACCCACAATCTCTACCATCTCGAAGGACATGGGCAGCAGATGCATGGGAGCACCAGCAAATTCCCCTCCAAACCACACACTATCCTGACTTGGAAATATATCGCTGTTCCTTCACTGTCGCTTGATCAAAATTCTGTAAATCCATTCCTCACAGCACTGTGGGTATCCCTACACCACATGGACTACAGTAGTGCAAGAAGACAGCTCATTAACCCTTCAAGGGCAATTAGGGATGGGCAACAAATGTTGGTCTAGCCAGTGACACCCACATCCCATGAATGAATACATTTTAAAAATGTCCTGTTATAATGTAGTGTAATATAATTATATAACTGTAATGGAAGGCAGTTTTAATACTGCACTTCTCCCACATAGAGAAATGTGGGGGTTGCTGGTGGGTAAAGCCAGAGCTGGATCTCAATGGGACAGTTACTTGGGGAAGGGGTGAAGTGACGGAAAGCGATCAGTCTGACCGAGCAGCAGATGCTACTTGTTACTTCCACTGGTGAAACAGATGGCTACTGGATCTAATTGGTGTTTCTTTCATGGAACAATCCAGCCATTTCCGTTTCCCTGCTCTATCCCTGGAGTCTTATAAGTTTAACTTCTAAAGTACCCATCCAATTCCCCTTTTGGAATTGATCACTTCTGTTTTCACCACCCTTATAGGCTGAAAGTTCCAGGTCATTACCATTCATGGTGTAAAAAAGTTCATCCTTCCATCCCCACCTCACCCCTGCAGCTCTTACCAAAAACCTTGTATCTTAAACCCTAGTCTTTGCCATCAGCTAATGAGAACAGCTCTATCATATCTTCTTTCAATATCCTTTGCTCCAAGGAGAAAACACAAGGTTCTCCAACTTGTCCTTCTAGCTAAATTCCCTCATCCTGGAACTATTCTGTAAATCTCCTCTTCACCCTCTCAAGGACCTCATATCCTTCCTAATGTATGGTGACAAAACTGGATGCAATGTCCTATTTGTGGCCTAATCAGAGCTTTATACAGATAGAGCACAACTTCCTTGCTTTTGTTTATGAAACCCAAGATTATAAATTCTTCAACTATTCTCTCAATATGTCTTGCTGCCTTCTAAAATCTATGGATATGAAATCCCTCTGTCCCTGTACCCACTTTAGAACTGCCATTAATTCTATATTGCTTCTCCTTGTGCCTTCTGCCAAAATTCATCACTGCACTCTTCTCTGTATTAAATTCCATCTGCCACTAGTCTGACCATGCTACAAGCTTATTTGTGTTCTGTTGCAGTCAATTGGTAACATCCTCACTGCCGCTTAACCTATTGGCAAATTTTGAAATTTTACTCTATTCCAATACCAGCGTCATTTTAAAAGTGATCAGAAAAGCAGTAGTCCCAGCATTGATCCTTGAGGAGCACCATCCTCCAGTTTGCAAAGTAACCATTTACCACTACTCACTATTTTTTGTCATTAAAAATAAAACGAACTTTCGGACAGCTGCTCCTTCATCAGGTGAGTGGTTCACCTGATGAAGGAGCAGCGCTCCGAAAGCTTGTGATACTAAATAAACCTGTTGGACTTTAACTTGGTGTTGTGAGACTTCATACTGTGCCCACCCCAGTCCAATGCCGGCATCTCCATTTCATAATCTAAACCTTTTGATGGGATGGTAACTCGTATCTAAATGTTCCTTACAGACACAGTTCACCTCATTTCCCAGCACCAGATCTAGCAATGGCTGCTTTCTAGTTGGGCTGAGAACATACTGATCAAGGAAGTTCTCATGAAAGCATTGCATAAATTTCTTGCCCTTGTTAACTTTTCGCATTATCCTAATTGATGTTTGATTAATTCAAGTTCTCCAATATCCTGACTATAATTCTTACACATTTCTGTGATTTCCCTGCGGGTTTGCTGCTTTATCTCTGTTTCACTGTTTGGAGGTCTATAGAATATCTCCGGTAGTGTGATCATGGCATTATTGCTTCTCATCTCTAACCAGATGGATCTTGTCCTTGCCCCTCAAGGACATCCTTTCTTTCCAGCGCACCAGTGTCTTCCCTATTTAGTTCTGCCATCTCACCTCCTTCCTTTTATCCTTCCCTATCTTTTCTGAAAACTTTGTATCCCTGAATATTAAGTGCCCAATCATCATCATTGTAATCCAGATTTGCATTTTTGACACTACATCATACTACATCGTACCACATACTACATATCACACCTATTTGTATTTGCAGCTCACCAACCTTATTCAGTATTTAGATATATGCATTGTAAACCTGCCTTTATGTTTCTATAAGTCCTTCTTGGTCTGGTATTGTCTGATATGGTACTAATACCTTATTTAGTACACACCCACTTTATGCACCTTAATCCTCTTTTTGACTTGATTTGATAATTCCCAATCCCCTGCTAACTTTGCTTTTTATTCATTTGTGGGACATGGGCGTCGCTGGCTAGCCAGCATTTATTGCCCATCCCTAGTTGCCCTTGTTCAGAGGACAGTTGAGAGACAACCACATTGCTGTGGCTCTGGAGTCACATGTAGGCCAGACCAGGTAAGGACAGCAGATTTTCTTCCCTAAAGGACATTAATGAACCAGATGGGTTTTTCCAACAATCAACAATGGCTTCATGGTCATTAGTAGGTTCTTAATTCCAGATTTTTTTTCATCGAATTCAAATTCCACCATCTGCCGTATCGGGAATCGAACCCGGGTCCCCAGAACACTAGCTGAGTTTCTGGATTAATAGTCTAGCAATAAAACCGCTAGGCCATTGCCTCCCCCGAGTTTAAACACTCTCAACTACACGAGTGAACTTCCCCACAAGGATATTGGTCCTAGTCTTGTTGAGGTGTAACATTCCCTTTTGAAATGGTGCCTCCTGCCCAGAACTGGCCACAATGTCCCAAAACCCGAAGCCCTCCCCCCTCTATGGTTCAAGACACACATTGATCCTTCTTATCTTTCTAATCCTATTCATGCTAATGTGCAGCACTTGGTGCAATTCAAAGATTATTACTGTCGAGTTCCTACATTTTATCTTTTTCCCTTGCTCCTGAAAATCTGATCATTGGACCTCAGTACCTTCTTTCTCTGTCATTTGAATTGACATGTACCACAATTCCTGGCTCACTCCTTTCCCTGCAGAATATTCAGCACCCTATATGAAGTGGCCTGCACCACAATGACACTTATTGAAAAAACTTGTCCCCCTAACTATGGAATAACAACATTTTTGCTGTGCTCTATCCTCCTGTTTGGACCCTGCCCAATGGTACCATTTATTGCCCTTGTGAAGGTGGTGGTGAGTTACCTTCATTTTGAACAGCTGCAGTCCATCATCTGCAGGTATTCCCACAGCGCTATTAGGAAGGTAATCACAGAACTTGACAGTGATGGAGGGTTGATATAGTTTCGTAGTGTGTCTTGGAGATGAACTTGCAGATGCTGGTGTTCCCTTGTGTCAGCTGTCTTTGCCCTTCTCGAGGCTCTGGGTTTGGAAGGTGCTGTGGAAAGATCCTTAGCAAGTTACTGCCTTTAGACCTCATCTGTGCTAGTACGCTGTTAACTCACTTATTGTTATATTTAGCATGCTGATACTTTTAATATTTATTTACAATGTTCCCTGATGCTCACATTCGCTGCTCTATCACAAATCTCTTCTGCTACGTGCTTCTCTCCTTTTGGGCTCTCCAACCAATCGCCAACCGCTGTCTTGTGATGGCACTGCTTGATAATTTTTTTATTTCTTCTGTCAATGCAATCTCTAACTCCCCCGACTCTTGCAACCTTGTTCTCTGCTGAAACCCCTCACCCACTATTATCTGTGGGTCCCTGGCTCTTTTTTCCCGCAGGCTCACTCTCTGTGATCCCTGCTGATGTCACTTTTACCTATGGGTCTTGGACACTTTTCCCCCACAAACTCACTTTCTCTTAACAAGTGTGGTTGGTTGGTTGTTTGATGGCATAGAAGTTGGACCATGGCAATCTGTAAGTTTCTTCTGCACCAAGAGGACTTTTATTTTTGCTTCTTTTCGTCATTGAGTTTTTTTTCTGAGTTCCTACACTCTAAACCTTGCACTTGATCACTTGGGATGGTACCACATAAAGCACTGTTGAGTCCTGCTTTGATCTGCCCATACTGTTCACTATTACAGGATAGCGGATAACCCAAGTTTTCTTTCTCCATAGAAAACTGTTGTTTTAATTTTCTCATCCTTGTCTCTTCCACTCTCGCCTCCAAGGCAATCATGAACTTCTTTATTGCTAAGATCAGGACCGTCTGATCAACTGGTTCTGCTGCTTGAACTTGAATCTTTATTTGGTTTCTCTCCAATCTCCCATATACCACCTCTTGTCCACGAGGCACACCCATTCCTAAAGTGCTGACTTTTCAACTTTCATTCCTGACTCCCACATTAACTCATATTTTAGTGGTTCTCTGCCCTCAAGTGTTGTCCTGCCCCCTTCAAATCAGCTGTGATGACCCTCTCCTCAAACAAAACCCAATCCTTGACCCTTCAATCTTTACCACCCATCTCCAGCTTCCCTTTCTCTCAAATCCTTGAAGTTTAATTTAGTTTATTTATTGGTGTCACAAGTCGGCTTACATTAACACTGCAATGAAGTGACTGTGAAAATTCCCTAGTTGCCATATTCTGGCGCCTGTTTGGGTACACTGAGGTAGAATTTAGCATGGCCAATGCACCTAACCAGCATGTCTTTCGGATTATGGGAGGAAACCGGAGGAAACCCACGCAGACGCAGACACTAGGAGAATGTGCAGACTCTACGCAGTCACTGTCCCAAGGCCGGAATTGAACCTGGGTTCCTGGCGCTGTGAGGTAGAAGTGCTTGCCACTGTGCCGCCCCAATGTGTTGAATGTGTTGCCACCTCCCAAATTCATGCACTAAGTTCAAATCTAATGAGTTAGGCGAAGAGACAGAGTAATAGATCTATCTATGTTTGCTGATGATACAAAGCTAGTGTGAATGCAAGCTGTGAGAGGACACAAAGGCTGCAGCACTATAGACAGGTTAAGGGCAAGAAGGTGACAGATGGAGTATAATATGGAAAGTGAGAGGTTACTCATTTTGGTAATGACAGAAGCAGAATTTTTTGAAAAGTGTGGAACTTGTAAATATTGATGCCCAGAGAGACTTGGGTTTTCTTGTGCAAAAGACACAAAGTGAGCATGCAGGTGCGACAAGCATTTGGGAAGGCAGTGGCATGTTGGCCTTTATTGTAAGGGGATTGAACTAAAATAATAAAGACATTTTGCTACAATTGTACGTGGCTTTGGTGAGATCGCACCTGGAATACCGTGTGCAGTTTTCCATATTTATGGAAGGATATAGTTGCATTGGAGGCAGTACAGTGAAAGTTCACTTTTTTAGCTCCTGGAATGATAGAGTTGTCCTATGATGGTGAATTGAGCTGATACTTGTCAGAGGCATAGAGGTTTGCAGCATGGAAACAGGCCCTTCGGCCCAACTTGTCCATGCCGCCCTTTTTTTTAAACCCCTAAGCTAGTCCCAATTGCCCGCATTTGGCCCATATCCCTTTATGCCCATCTTACCCATGTAACTGTCTAAACGCTTTTTAAAAGATAAAATTGTACCCACCTCTACTACTACCTCTGGCAGCTTGTTCCAGACACTTACCACCCTCTGTGTGAAAAAAATTGCCCCTCTGGACCTTTTCGTATCTCTCCCCTCTCACCTTAAACCTATGCCCTCTGGTTTTAGACTCCCCTACCTTTGGGAAAATATACTGACTATCTAGCTGATCTATGCCCCTCATTATTTTATAGACCTCTAAGATCACCCCTCAGCTTCCTATGCTGCAGAGAAAAAAGTCCCAGTCTATCCAGCCTCTCCTTATAACTCAAACCATCAAGTCCCGGTAGCATCCCAGTAAATCTCTTCTGCACTCTTTCTTGTTTAATAATATCCTTTCTATAATAGGGTGACCAGAACTGTACACAGTATTCCAAGTGTGGCCGTATCAATGTCTTGTACAACTTCAACAAGATATCCCAATTCCTGTATTCAATGTTCTGACCTATGAAACCCAGCATGCTGAATGCATTCTTCACCACTCTGTCCACCTGTGACTCCACTTTCAAGGAGCTATGAACCTGTATCCCTAGATCTCTTTGTTCTATAACTCTACCCAACGCCTTACCATTAACTGAGTAAGTCCTGCCCTGGTTCGATCTACCAAATGTATCGCATTTATCTAAATTAAACTACACCTGCCATTAATCAACCCACTGGCCCAATTGATCAAGATTCCGTTGCAATCCGAGATAACCTTCTTCACTGTCTACCATGCCACCAATCTTGATGTCATCTGCAAACTTACTAACCATGCCTCCTATATTCTCGTCCAAATCATTAATATAAATGACAAATAACAGTGGACCCAGCACTGATCCCTGAGGCACACCGCTGGTCACAAGTCTCCAGTTTGAAAAACAATCCTCTAAAACCACCCTCTGGCTTTGTCATCAATAAGAAGTTTAACAACACCAGGTTAAAGTCCAACAGGTTTATTTGGTAGCAAAAGCCACACAAGCTTTCGAGGCTCTGAGCCCCTTCTTCAGGTGAGTGGGAATTCTGTTCACAAACAGAACTTATAAGACACAGACTCAATTTACATGAATAATGGTTGGAATGCGAATACTTACAACTAATCCAGTCTTTAAGAAACAAAACAATGGGAGTGGAGAGAGCATCAAGACAGGCTAAAAAGATGTGTATTGTCTCCAGACAAGACAGCCAGTGAAACTCTGCAGGTCCACGCAACTGTGGGAGTTACAAATAGTGTGACATAAATTCTGATTCTAGGATCGCATGATAAAGACTCAGGAGGAAAAAAGCAGAAATATTTATGTGAAATAGTGTGACATAAACCCAATATCCCGGTTGAGGCCGTCCTTGTGTGTGCGGAACCTGGCTATCAGTTTCTGCTCAGCGACTCTGCGCTGTCGTGTGTCGCGAAGGCCGCCTTGGAGAACGCTTACCCGAATATCAGAGGCCGAATGCCCGTGACCGCTGAAGTGCTCCCCAACAGGAAGAGAACAGTCTTGCCTGGTGATTGTCGAGCGGTGTTCATTCATCCGTTGTCGCAGCGTCTGCATAGTTTCCCCAATGTACCATGCCTCGGGACATCCTTTCTTGCAGCGTATCAGGTAGACAACGTTGGCCGAGTTGCAAGAGTATGTACCGTGTACCTGGTGGATGGTGTTCTCACGTGAGATGATGGCATCTGTGTCGATGATCCGGCACGTCTTGCAGAGGTTGCTGTGGCAGGGTTGTGTGGTGTCTTGGTCACTGTTCTCCTGAAGGCTGGGTAGTTTGCTGCGGACAATGGTCTGTTTGAGGTTGTGCGGTTGTTTGAAGGCAAGAAGTGGGGGTGTGGGGATGGCCTTGGCGAGATGTTCGTCTTCATCAATCAAGCCAATTTTGTATCCATTTAGATACCTCACCCTGGATCCTGTGAGATTTAACCTGATGCAACAACCTGCCATGCGGTACCTTGTCAAAGGCCTTGCTAAAGTCCATGTAGACAACATCAACTGCACTGCCCTCATCTACGCTCTTGGTTACCCCTTCAAAAAACTCAATCAAATTTGTGAGACATGATTTTCCACTCACAAAGCCATGCTGACTGTACCTAATCAGTCCTTGCGTCTCTAAATGCCTGTAGATCCTGTTTCTCAAAATACCTTCCAATAACTTACCCACCACAGATGTGAGGCTCACTGGCCTGTAGTTTCCAGGCTTTTCCCTGCAGCCCTTTTTAAATAAAGGCACAACAATTGCCACCCTCCAATCTTCAGGCACCTCACCTATGACTATTGATGATTCAAATATCTCTGCTAGGGGACCCACAATTTTCTCCCTAGTCTCCCACAATGTCCTGGGATACACTTCATCAGGTCCCAGGGATTTATCTACCTTGACGCACTTTAAGCCTTCCAGCACCACCACCTCTGTAATATGTATACTCCTCAAGACATCACTATTTATTTCCCCAAGTTCCCTAACATCCATGCTTTTCTTAACAGTAAATACTGATGAGAAATATTCATCTCTCTGAAATTTAGAAGAATGAGAGGTGACCTCATTGAAACATCTAAAATTCTAGAGGGGCTTGACAGAGTAGACACAGAGGTTATTGCCACTAGCTGGGAGACGAGAGTTTGAGAATCCTGTCTCAGGGTAAAGGGATGTTTACTTAGGACTGATATTAGGATAAATTTCTTCACTCAGAGGACAGTGAATCTCTATCCCTGTGGGGTGTTGATGTGCTATCAATGATTATAGTTAAGAAGGGTTGGACAGATTTTTGGTGCCTTAGGGAATCGAGGATAATTGGAAGTGGATGGGAAAGTGGAGTTGGAACTGCAGATCAGCCTTGATTATTGAATGGTGGAGCAGGCTTGGTGGATTTTATGGTCTACTCATCCTGTTTCTTATATTCTAATGAATCCCTCCAGTCAGGTTTGCCCCCTGTCACAGCACGGAAATGACCTTATCAAAATTACAAATGACATCCCCCATGACTGATTCTCCTCAGCCTGGCTGCAACCTTTTGGGTAGTTGATCACACCGTCTACCTCCAATGCTTCCACTATTAGCCAGCTGGATGGGACTGCACTCACTTCGTTCCTTTTTTATTTATCCAACTAGACCGAGAATAGCCTATAATGGCTTCACTTCTTGTTCTTGTTTTGTTAACTACTGTCCTCCAAGGATCTATATCCTGAGCTCTGCTGTTTCTCATTTACATAACTCTCTTCATGAGACATCTGAAAGTACATCATCTTCTGTGTGTGTGCTGACAACTCTGCCTCTTTCGAGAACCACCCCCATTTCTGTACTGGGTGGGCAGAAATTTCTTAGAGCTAAGTATTGGGAAGGCCGAAGCCATTGTTTTTAGTGGATGGCATGGTGGCACAGTGATTAGTTCTGCTGCCTCACAGTGCCAGGGACCTAGGTTTGGTTCCCGGCTTGGGTCACTGTCTGTGTGGAGTTTGCACATTCTCCCCGTGTTTGCGTGGGTTTCCTCCGGGTGCTCCGGTTTCTCCCACAGTCTAAATATGTGCGGGTTAGGTTGGTTGGCCATGCTAAATTGACCCTAGTGTCAGGGTGATTAGCAGGGTAAATATGTGGGGTTAGGGGACTAGGGTCTGGGTGGGATTGTGGTTGGTGCAGACTCGATGGCCTGAATGGCCTACTCCTGCTCTGTAGGGATTCTATTCTATGATTCTATATCCCACCATGAATTCTGTGAGCTAGACACCTTCCCCATCCAGCCTTCCCCCTGACAAATTTCTGAAGGTGAATCCGATTGCTTGCAATCTTGGTGTCATATCTGTCCCCGAGATAAGCTTTCAGATACATCCCTGCCATCATGGAGACCCAGTGTTTCCACTTCTGTAACATCACCTGACCCTGTCTCTGTTCATCTGCTGGTGAAACCCTTATTCATGCCTTTATTCGCTCTAAACCTAACCATTTCAATGCACTCTTGGCTGATCTCCCACATTCTACTCCCAACTTGAAGTCATCCAAACTGCTACCCGTGCCCTAACCAAGTCCCAGTCATCCATCACTCCTGTATTCACTCACCTATATTGGCTTCTGGTTCAGAATGCCTCATTATTCAAATTATTTTCAAACCTCTTCATGGTCTCCCTCCTGCCCGTCTCTGTAATCTCCTCCAATTGCGCCACCCTCCAAGTTCCAGTTTTAACCTCATGAACATCCCTGGTTTTAATTGCTGCACCATTGGCAGCATGTCTTCAACTGTCTAGGCAGACACACCTTAAAACTGACCTGTTTGACGAAGCTTTTAGTCATTTGCCTCAATGTTTCCTTATGAGGTCCAGTGTCAAATTGTGTTTGATTATACTCCTGTGAAGTGCCATAAGGTGGTTTAGGTGGGGTTAGGGGACTAGGGCCTGGGTGGGATTGTGGTTGGTGCTATGTTAAGTTGTTGATGTTTCAAAATGTAAGAAAAATGGCTGATTGAGCCTTGAACCAAGTATAGTACTGGCCAGGGATGATTATCAACTTCAAGTGATTGAGGAAGTTGATTAATGCTGAATCTAAATAGGCATTACTGTAACTGTATTTAATAAGAACATAAGAGCTAGGAGTAGGAGTAGGCCATCTGGCTCCTCGAGCCTGCTCCGCCATTCAATAAGATCGTGGCTGATCTTTTTGTGGACTCAGCTCCACTTACCCGTCCCCTCACCATAACCCTTAATTCCTTTACTATTCAAAAATGTATCTATCCTTGCCTTAAAAACATTCAATGAGGTAGCCTCAACTGCTTCACTGGGCAGGGAATTCCACAGATTCACAACGCTTTGTGTGAAGAAGTTCCTCCTCAACTCAGTCCTAAATCTGCTTCCCCTTATTTTGAGGCTATGCCCCTTAGTTCTAGTTTCACCTGCCAGTGGAAACAACTTCCCTGCTTCTATCTTATCTATTCCCTTCATAATCTTATATGTTTCTATAAGATCTCCCCTCATTCTTCTGAATTCCAATGAGTCTACTCAGTCTCTCCTCATAAGCCAACCCTCTCAACTCCGGAATCAACCTAGTGAATCTCCTCTGCACCCCCTCCAGTGCCAGTATATCCTTTCTCAAGTAAGGAGACCAAAACTGTACACAGTACTCCAGGTGTGGCCTCACCAGCACCTTATACAGCTGCAACATAATCTCGCTGTTTTTAAACTCCATCCCTCTAGCAATGAAGGACAAAATTCCATTTGCCTTCTTAATTACCTGTTGCACCTGCAAACCAACTCCTTGAGATTCCTGCACAAGGACACCCAGGTCCCTCTGCACAGCAGCATGCTGCAATTTTTTACCATTTAAATAATAGTCCATTTTGCTGTTATTCCTACCAGAATGGATGACCTCACATTTACCAACATTGTACTCCATCTGTCAGACCCTCGCCCACTCACTTAGATTATCTATATCCCTTTGCAGACTTTCAGCGTCCTCTGCACACTTTGTTCTTCCACCCATCTTAGTGTCATCTGCGAATTTTGACACACTACACTTGGTCCCCAACTCCAAATCATCTATGTAAATCGTAAACAAATGCGGTCCCAACACTGATCCCTGAGGCACGTCACTAGTCACCACTATTTACTGGACTTGTGCGGACGTTATCTCTATTTAAAGACCAAACCAGCTATGTGAAGTTGCTGAGTGAAAGACAGTATAGCATGTCTTGTTTCTTAGTCGATTCATGTATTACTTAGTTGAAGTTGTTGATTAAGAGAACTGGCACTTGAAAAATGCATGGTGGAATTAACTACTGGTGTTCAAGGTAAAAGTTCCCCATCTGCTGAAGGCAACTCTCCCACTGTCCACTACAATTTGGGCAAAGAGATCATGGCCCAAATGGACATACCATAGATCGTGGTGTATAATTGGATCCAGCGTATAAGATGACTCAATTTTTCAATACAAATTATGTTTAGGCCTATGTTCAGCATATAAGTCAACAACCTATCCCTTCCTTTCCACTAAAGCATACTATACTTGCATTAGGAATCTGCCTTAAATTTTCACCTCAGAAATGTATGTTTTACGCACCTTCTCAGTTAGCGCAAAGGATCAAGCAGGCAATGCAGACTGTTTTACCAAGAAAATAAGTGGGAGTTTAGGGACACATCCACACAGAGCAGATTCACATGATCAACAGAAATATGTTCTCCAGCAAAAATAAAGTAATATGAAGTTAACTTCAACCTGAAAGTCGTAACACTTTATTGCTGCAGTGAGGGAATCCAGTGTTAGTGAAAAACTAGCGCAAGAATGGAAGGAGGAGGAATTCTCCCTGAAGAACTTCAAAGATGTGCGGGTTAGGTTGATTGGCCATGCTAAATTGCCCCTTAGTGTCAGGGCAATTAGCAGAGTAAAAACGTGGAGTTCCGATAGGGCTTGGGTCGGGTTGCTGTCGGTGCAGGCTTGATGGGCTGAATGGCCTCCTTTTGTACTGTTGGGATTCTATGATTTTATGAAGATGCAGACGATCAAATGTACCAGAACAGGGACCAGCCACTGGCCTGTTCTTGAGAAACATGTATTGGAGTAGGTGCTTGAAAATCAGCAGAATGGTTCTGTTACCGCCAGAAATGCAATGCACTTGAGTGGGCCAAATCAAACACGGGAGTCCATCACTTTGCAACAGCTAGTTGGTATAGCCGCTTTATGGAAAGCAATAAACAGTATTGTGACAGAAGCCGAAGATCACTTGGGGACTACCAAAAGACCTCAAAGTCAAAATTATCAGCCTTTCCAGCAATTCCTCATCAGGCAGTGACAAAAACATGAGTATCCATTAAGCCACATCAGCAAAGTGGATGGAACACCCATGAATTTTGATATGCTAGCAACCAAACTGTGGAATGAATAGTTCTTGTGAAAACCACAGGACATGAGAAGTGGCACCAGCCTGCATGACCAATAGAACAAAATTGAAGTCTGTGGTAATTTGTATATGCCCATGTCAAAGTTGAATGGATAAGGATGGAGTGAAGTTTAATAATGTGTGGAATAGGTGTTCTAGTGACCTACTCAAAAAACACAGTTTATTAGTGGGGGAACTATGAGATCAAGACATACCTGCAAAGAAATTGAAGTTAAATCAGGCGGTCTAGCATCTGTAGTTGAACCTTTGGATGCATCCCTCAATAAGCCATTCAAACATCATGTTTGAGTTGAATGGAATGGGTAGATGGTTGACAGAGCAAAAACCTACAGAAGGGTGGAATACGCAAACCCACTTGATGTTCCGTGTGGCATCAAGTCATGAGATGCTATTTGGGATGCCATTAATGCACGACCTGTCATAGATCATTGTGAAAAAAAAAATGGAATATCCAGTTCAATAGATGGAGGAAATTATTATTTGTGGAGGGATGATTCTGAAATCGAAAGCCAAATCTGAAACAGAGTGCAATCCTTATGATGATGCCATAGTGACTCGGAATGAATTTGATGAACTCTATGTCAGATGCTGAAGATAATGAATTTGACGGTTTTTTAAATGTTTTAATTGTGGTTAATGGTAACCTTGTATAATTAATTCATTCAATAAAATGTGTCATATTGATGTTATTTGAATTGCCAGTGTTATCTGTTTACACATTTCAAAATGGTGACCACTGGCACCAACACCAATGGTTCACATTTCATACTTGCCGAATAAGTTGACTTCCCTCCTCAAAGAATTTTTGTGATTTCAAAGATTGACTTATATGCCTCAATTAAAATAAATTTGTTATTTCTTTTGAGAATGATTTGAAATAAGATGCTGTACTCCGTGTGCACATAACAGAACATACAATGTGTTTATCAGATTTGTTCGTGTCTATACTAAAATAGATGACAGCTGCTGTGTCAGAGGCTGCAAGTAACAAATAGCAGCATATGTGCAAAGTGCACCACCGTTGGAGGATGAACCTTAAGATAGTGCTGTCACAATACAGTTTTCGCACAAAGATCATTCGAGTGCAACCCCCAAAATGCCAGTGATCCATTTTAATAGCCTAGTTTGATTTGATCAGGATCTCTTGTGCTCTGGAGAACCTGAAGTCTGGGTCTTCTGCTTGTTAGATTGTAGCCTTGTCTGCATGCAGTATTTTATTTTGCTTGATAATTTGAATTGAAGCAGACTTGATCACCAACACATAATGAAAAAGGTATCCTGGAGTTTCCGAACTCATTCTACTTCAAACGATCTAGATGATTGAAAGAAATCCTGAGGGTGCGACACCCTAAGTCATTATATGTAATTTAAATAAACTATTTACATGTGAACCGACACATGTAGTGGGACCATAGTGGGATCGCACTATGTTAAAGTAACAGAATTTTTCTAATATTTCTGTGGTTGCTTTTTATGAACTTCAGTACCAAATTCTGCCTATTCCAAATCTATGTCATGGAGGTGCCCACTTGGTGCTGAAATTGGATGTTGTTGCTTGTGTGTCCTGTACAGTGTGCTGTGTTGATATCTTTTGGCTTATAGAACTGCCAGGGTGCTTTTGCATGTCTCAGAAATAAAACTGGAAATATGCTGTATTTATCCCCAATGATGTAAAATCAACTTATTTACTCTATTGGATGTAGTCCTCCTTCCAACCAGTCCTTGTGTTAGTATATGGACATTCATTCAATGATCTTGATGTGCAAAAACTGCATAATCACAGTTTTGAATACAGTAAATTGTTGTTGAATTTAATCTGGGAAATCCAATGCTATAATTGACATTTTATTAATCTGGATTTTTGGCAAGTCGTTTGGCATTTAACAAGTAGCTTCTAGCAAGATGGCAGTTACCTGAAAGTCATGTTTAACCATGAAGGTGGGGACAAATGCCACCTTTCATCATTAAAGAGATCCATATATTTGACCAGTAATGTAAAGAAAAGAAACTTTTTTTTACATTGCTGAATTGACTAAATTATTCTTCTCCATAAAGTCGGCCAGTTTTTGCCAAACTGTTTCACAGTGTGACCCCATTTTAATGCCTCAGACTTGGTGTGAGCCCAGAGTGAAAACTTGGGTGGGAAGGGGGAGTTGTTGGGTGGCAGGAGTGGAAATAGTAACCTTTACTATTTAATTAGTGCACACTATTTTTTAAAGATTTGAAAATCATGTGTTTTCAAAGTTGAGATATTTTTTCCCAATGTTATCTCACTGAGCCAAATGAGACTCGAGCCATGCATGTTGTGACAGCTTTTTAGGGCAATGTGGTTGATATGACACATCTAACCTCTGATGGTGCATACAACTTGAACGATATCGAGATTTGATGCAGACCTGTATTTTTGTAAAATCAAGTGTGCTGAAGGCACACTCACTGGCTGCCTGCGCAAAGCTTGTTCACTCTCCACCTTTTCCAATGAACTGTGAACAGGGGAACTAATTGGATGTGCATCTCATGGGACCGCAAAGCTGGTCACAGGACTTTCCGGGCATTCTCTGCCCCAAAATCATTCCCAATTTGGGAACTCCTGAAATAGGCCCGATATCCTTCATTATCAGGAATGCTAAATAAATGTAAGGCAACTTTTGAATGATCTTAGAAAGATATTGAAAGCTTTTCAAAAATAACTCGAGGTACAGGTCTTGAGTAGAAGGCCAAGATATGTCACATAAGAAAGACTGCTATTGAATGGAGAGTGCCAAGCAATGGGAAGGTGAAACTGCACTGAGTTTTGAAGTTTGGTAAGTTATTTTATGTAAGCACATAATGTGAACAAATCTGCCATGAAAATGATTTAGAAATTGTTTTACGCCTGTAATGCTCTTTGTCCTCATTTTCGGAACTCCGAATAGTAACATCAAAATGTTCCATGATTTGGATACTGTCTTTAAAATATTTTCTGAGTGATGTGCAGTACAGTGTCTTAATTTAAATTATTCACTTCATATTTTCACAGATAATTAATCCACATTCCAGCCAACAACTGAATCTTGAGCATCTTGCTTCTGGAGGAGGATGAATCTCAAGATTTGAAGGAAGAGGAGGGGGTAAATTCTATTATTTCTCTAATGCAGTATGCCCAGGGCATTTAAAAAAAAGAAATAGGCCTAGATGTCACTTGACGCAAATCTTTAGGAATATCCACAAGTCTCCCATGTAAAAAGCTGTCAGCATTCAAAGAGCCACCTAAAATAGATGCTTTAAAATTTTAAAAAAACTACAGAGGCTTGCAAACAGGAACAAATGGAATTAGGATCAGAGATAGGCCACTCAACCCTTCAAGTCTGCTCTGCCATTCAATATAATCATGGCTGACCTGATTTTAACCTCAACTTAACATTTCTGTCTACCTTTGATAACCTTTCACCCTCTTTCTTATCAAGAATCTATCTACTTCTGCCTTAAAAATATTCAAAGATTTTGCCTGTATTGTCTTTTGAGGAAAAGAATTCCAAAGACTACTGACCTTCTGAGAGAGAAATTTCCTCATCTGTCTTAAATGGGTGACCCCTTATTTTTAACGGTGACCTTAATTCTAGATTCTTCCACAAGAGGATACATCCTTTTTGCGTCCACCCTGTCGAATCCCTTCAGGATTCTGTATGTTTCAATCAAGTGGCCTCTTACCCTTCTAAACTCCAGTGGAGTTTCTTATTGGTGCAACATTTACTTTGCACTTTTTAACATGTACAGTAATACCAATTTGTTTTTAACTTCATAAGCAATGTTATTTTTTAGGGTTGCTAAGCCTACAGTCAACATCTTTTCCCAAAGATAGCCGAGTCTAAAACTAGAGGGTATAGGTTTAAGGTGAGAGGGGAGAGATACAAAAGTGTCCAGAGGGGCAATTTTTTCCACACACAGGGTGGTGAGTGTCTGGAACAAGCTGCCAGAGGTGGTACTAGAGGTGGGTACAATTTTGTCTTTTAAAAAGCATTTAGACAGTTACATGGGTAAGATGGGTATAGAGGGATATGGGCCAAATGCAGGCAATTGGGCTGAGCTTAGTGGTTTAAAAAAAAAAGAGCTGCATGGACAAGTTGGGCCGAAGGGCCTGTTTCCATGCTATAAACCTATATGACTCTATCTTCCAAAAGTTGATCACCCTGCAAGAATGCAAGAAGTCTCAAAATCCTTGCATATTGGTCCCTTAAAGGGCAGGCTTTCAAGGAAGTGTATGAGATTTATTAGTTTATAGTCGCAGTGCAGATGATCAAAACGATACTAAAACATGTGTTCGAAATTCTCCTTTTTGCAGGACTTTGTTCAATAACAACCTAAAATTATAAAATTTTGTCAGAATTGAGAGTTCTTTTTTGTACTGTGCTTAAATATGAATAAAGTTAATAGCTTTCAGCAAAACGTTAGCACTTGCAGTAGCTGAAGTAGATGTCATGTGGAATAGGAATTTGTTTTTTTTCTCTGATATCTTAAATAATTATGCAGACAATTATGAGCACCCTAGGCCTATGATTATTAGCTGATAATCAGTTTCTGTTTTGCTTTCCTGAGATTATACTTGCCCTTTCCCATTCCACTTTAGTGTCTACCTAGCTCCTGTGTGTCTAAATCAGGATTTTCTCAGACATTTTTTTTTCTCAGCAGCAAATTACTTTTTGTCATCAACAAAACAAACTTGATGAAATACAGATGGAGAAGATTATTAATACATAGGATTTCTGACAAATCACTACAGATTAGGGATGTTTGGAATTGTTGAATTTTCTTTGCTGTTTACTTAATTTTATCCTTTTTTGTTCATTCATGTGATGTTGCTGGGAAAGCAATCATTTACTGCCCACCCCTAAATAAACTGAATAGCTTGCAAAGCCACGTTAGAGAATAGTTAAGGGCCAATCACAATGTTGTCATCTGGAGTCGCATATAGGCCAGATTGAATAAATTCAGCATATTTCTTTCCCTAATGGACATTATTATTGAACCAGATAGGTTTTTCTTTACAATTCAGTAGTTTGCATGGCCACTATTACAGCTACGTGGTAGCTTTTGTTCTGGATTTATTTATTTAATTGAACTTGAATTCACAGCTGCCCTGATGGGATTTGAACTCTTGTGTCTACCTCATTAGTCCAAATCTCTGGATTATTATTCTAGTCATGTAACCACTCCAGACCCACAGCAATGTAATTGACTCTTAACTGCTCTCTGGAAGGACCTAGCAAGCCATTCCATTGTATTGAGGAACCTCAGCACAACCTTTCCAATGGCATTTGGAAATGGGCAATAAATGTTGGTGATGCCACGTCCTGTGAATGTATTAAAAACTATAATAATGAACTATATTTCATTCAAGGGTTAAAGAAAAACATTACCACCGACAGACTGGTTCTTTGACATTAGAACATTGTGAACAGTATTGCATCACACCATTATTGGAGCATCGTTTTTTAGCCATGTATAATTTGTGTCTACAGTTGAGGCATTAATAATAAACAAGATTGACCCTCAATCTGTCAAATACACATTTTACCCAAGTTATTTCTGTTTTAAAAATGTGCCCAATTTCTTTTGGAGCAGAATGTCCACTGCACAGTTCTTTTTGTTAAAACAATAGGATTTTTAGTTCTGATGAAAGCTCATCCTGATTCAAAATGTTGGCTCTATTCTCTCTCCACAGATGCTGTCAGACCTGCTGAGATTTTCCAGCATTTTCTGTTTTGTTTCAGATTCTAGCACCCACATTATTTTGCCTTTATTTTAGGATTTTTATGAATGTGTTTTTTGAAGGCATTAATTACTTTGCACACAGTTTGTAGAGCATTTAAGCAGTAAACCAAGCTAATAATAAAATTGAGCTACTATTATTTCACTTATAGGTGTGGTACCTTTTTTTGCTACACTTTGATTATTTCTGCCTTTTACTCGGACTCCAGAATTCGGCTGCCCAGCTGGCTATGGTGAGTAGTTTTCTATTCTTGACTCAAGTTTCTTACCAGAAAAATGCTGGCTAACCGGACGGCACGGTGGGACAGTGGTTAGCACTGCTGCCTCACAACCCCAAGGACCTGGGTTCGATTCCCGACTTGGGTCATGTGTGGAGTTTGCACGTTTTCCCCGTGTTTGCATGTTTTTCCTCCAGGTGCTCTGGTTTCCTCCCACAGTCCAAAGATGTGCGGGTTAGAATGATTGGCTATGGTAAATTGCCCCTTAAAGTTCTGGGATGCTTAGGTTAGAGGGAGTGGTAGGGTAAATATGTGGGGTTGCGGGATATGGCCTGGCTGGGATTGTTGGTGCAGACTTGATGGGCTGAAGGGTTGCACTGTAGGGCTTTATGGCTGCACTGTAGGGGTTCTATGATTTCTATGAACTTATGGGCCAATGCAGTATACTTAGCAAAATGTGACTTCCCTGTAGTACCATCAAAATGTTATGGACTAGTTTTATGGATGCTATTTTGAGTAAGGAACTCCAGTTGCTTATTGTTATGGAATGCATAGCATATTCTTAGATATCTCTGTACATATGAAGTTAACATTTTGCTGTTCTAATCTAGTATAGCACTATCTAGGTGGTATGCTGTCTGTTGGTCAGTTGGATAACAAGCCATACCCATGGAACCGGACAATGATATTGCACTGGATATTTTGATAACAAATGTAGTCTGTGTCTTTAAAACAAGATGCCATTTAAATCTGCGGAAGATTGCACTGGAAGGAACAAATGTGATCTACAAAAGAGATGTTGGAGTAAGTCCTATTCTTTGTGTCATCACTTCTGTGTCATTGTATTAGTTGCAATAAACTCTGACTTCTATACTCCTATGGTGAACAATACTAAATTATTTAATAAGCAAGAGATAAATCTCTTCTGTTATATTTAGTTGACGTTTATAATGTGGAAGTTTCCAAGAGATTTACTGACCTTTGTTAGTGCTTAACTTAATGAACTCTGATTTCTATATATAATCTTGGCATTAATGCTTTGCACAAAAGTCCATCTAGACAAAATTAAATGTGTGATAATGCAGAGGCTGCTATAGACTTTGGAGTGCTTAATGCCATTAGATTTCAGACATAATCTTTTGGTGTATTTTCAATTGCTGCCTTTTTATTATTGCAGCATTTAAAATAATGAACAAAATGCCAGTATTGACATTTTGCATTTTTCTTTTGGTCTTCTGTACTGGTTTTTAGCTAGTTATTGTCCACTCAGTGTAGATGTGTCTGTGTGGGCATTTCCTAAATTCCTGTGCATCTTCGCAACAGCCTGTATTGCCTTTGTGCCCAATTATAACATAATTAAAACATGTGTTTGTGTGACAAAAGTTTGAAGCTGCCGACTGATGTGAGGATAGCATATCATGGCTGAAACGAGGGGAGTTGAGTTAGATGTGTTCGGGGTTGCATGTCGAGTATCTGCAAAAACACAATTTTTTGGACCAGAATAATGTGATCATATTGGGTTGACTTACTCGATTTATGGTAATTGAATACATAAAACAAGGTTTTATGCATTGGGAGCTGTGTTGCATCTGCAACATCTGAGTGTTTGTCAAGAGTGTTGTCATCCAGAACAGTTTTATCTGCAGTCTATATCAGCATCTCAGAAAACTTAAGCTTAGAATTGTTGGCTTGAATTTGAGCTGTAGACATTGCAGGCATCAAGAGGGTGTGACTGCGTTTGAGCAAGTTAAAGGAATCCCAGGTGCAGTACTAGGGGAGCCTCGGCCTTTGTCTTTATCCGATAGACACAAATTTCTTGCTGCTTGTGTAGATGAGAATGTGCAGGTATATGAGCCATCTGACTATGGCATAGTGAAGAAATGAAAAATAAATATGATGATAGGCTACACAAGGATGGATGCCATTTCTTGTATTTGTGACTGGGAGTTCCAATCGTTGTGCCAGTTGTCTGTTTGAAGCTAGCCTGGGGATGAACTTGGGAGTGCGAGGATTCAGTTGTCATGGTCCATTTAGGAAGAAACAACATAGTTGGCACTAGGAGTAAAATTCTGCTGAGAACATTTTGAAGATGTGGGCACAAACTAAAATGTAGAATCTCAGGTGATAAATTCTGCCATGCATAAATTGGCATAGGGACAAACAGATTAGAATATTAAATGTGTAGTGGTAGGACTGGTATGGGTAGCAAAGTGTTCCATTTATTGGGCACTGGCACACTTTCTTGGGAAAGAGGTTTGGAATAGCCATTTGCTTAAACCAGGCTGGGCCCAGTTTGGGGTTATTCTTTCACAGGATGTCCCAGTGAATCAAATTACTTGAGTGGTAGATGAGACTTAATGCTAATGAAACGGAGTGAGAAAGGATAAATTCAAAAACAGTAACAAATCAAGGTCGTAGGACAACAATGATTTGAGTAATGTTAAGGACAGGAGAGAGGCAAACTGAACTTGTTCAATCTCTCTCCATCTGTCCATAAGCAGAGGTGTTTTGAATTATTTTTGGAGTAGGCTATGGTGTGTTCCCAAAACTCTCAGTTTGTGTGGTCCAATTTGATAGGTAACGTGCAGCAAACACTTGTATGGTTAGCTCACAAGGTTGGTTTATTTCATATTCAAACCCAATTGGGGAGGGGGTGTTCACAACCATGCACACACACACCCTGCATACAGGAAAGGGGATTGGAAGAGATGAGTTTTTACCAACTACAGATAATGATCGTAAAAGAACAACCGGAATTAATAGTTCACATGATTTTCACATGATTTCCGAAGCCTGGGAAATCGTAAAGTCTTTCCTTCATGATGGGGTTCCATCCAAATGATTTCCTGGTTGGAGGCAGCAACATGAAAATCCTTGAAATGAATGACAATGCAATATGATGGGCTTTGACCACTTGACGGGCGATAATCAGACACTTTTAAAATCAAAAAGACTTTGAGAAGTTCAGACATGGTGAGCAGCTGCTTGGTCAGCCGAAAAATTCCCTGCCTCCAATGGCCTACATCTTTGTGTTTTTAAAAGATCTGGCTACAAGGATGGTGGGTGCATCATTTTAATCTTTCACAATTCTAGATTTTTGAATGGTCACCGCACATTGCAAGATGGTAAGCTCTGCTATTCAAAAGAAAAGAGGGAAGGAAGAAAAGAACTATGATAGGATGATTACAGCACAAAGAAGGACACTGTTCAGCTCTTAATTCCATGCTGGCTTTCGGCAAGAGCAGTGCAGCTAGTCCCACACTGCCTCTCTTTGTAACCTTGCAATTCTTTTCTTAACTAATCCCCTTTTGAAAGTCATGGTTGTATCTGTCTCCACATTCTGTCAGGTAGTGAACCCAACTGTCTGCTTGCAAAAGTTTTCCTCCTTTCACCTTTCAGTCTGTGTCCTTTGATTCTAGATCCTTCTAAATACGAATTTGAAGTGGGAATGGGCCATTTAGTCTCGACAGCTTGCTCCACCATTTGATAAGATATGGCTGATCTGACTTTCCTATCTATCCCCTGGACGCTTATATTCTTGAATGACAAGGGAATCAATCTAACCCAGCTTTAAAAATATTCAATGTACTTGCCTCCACTGCTCTCTGGCAAAGAGAATTGAACAGACTAATTGCACTCGGAGAAAAGATTCTCATCTGTCTTAAATGGGTGGGGGGGGGGGCTTATTTTTAGACTAGATCACCTCGCTGTAGTTTCTCCCATAATGGTAACTCCTTCCCAGCATCCACCATGTCAACTCCCCTCAAGATCTTGTCTTTTAATAAGATCATCTCTCGTTCTTCTAAACTCCAGGGATACGGGTACAATCTCTCCAACCTTTCCTCATAAGACAACAATTAGGAAGTCTATCTACACCTTTCATAATTTTGAATAACTCTATCAAACCTATCAACTTTCTGTCTTCTAGGGAGAAAACCCCAGCTTCTGCAAACTATCTTGCGTCCCTCAACTCTGGAATCATTCCAGTAAATATTCACTGCAGCCTCCCCTGAAGCTTTTGTATTCTTCCTAAATTGCACTGCCCAGAATTAGACACTACTCCAGCTGAAGTTAAACTAGTGTTTTATAAAGGATCTGCAAAATATATAGTTTGAGCACAGTTTTGCTGATAATGGATCAAGTTGATATAATTTATAGGTTTTTTGTGTTATTCATTCTGAGCATAAGCCCCTCGATTAGGATTTCTTGTGACAGCTGTACGAGACATAGTAGTTTCAAAAATATCTTTTTTTTAATATGGATTAAATGACTATTATACCGGCACAAATTCAATTAAAAAATTTTTAAAAGAGGTTTATTGGGCATAGTTGCACCAATAAGCTGAAATTCTTCCATTTGGGCACGAGGTGTCACTGTTTGCTCATCTTACTCTATAAAATGAAGAAATGCTAATATAATTCTCTCTAGTATAAAACACCTATGAATAGAATATTTTTACCTATTTTATTAGAAATGTTATCATAAAATAGAGTATTTAATTCCTTGGCATTATTGGAAGTTTCATAGAAACATAGAAAAACTACAGCACAAAACAGGCCCTTCGGCCCCACAAGTTGTGCCGAACATATCCCTACCTTCTAGGCCTACATATAACCCTCCATCCTATTAAGTCACATGTACTCATCCGGGAGTCTCTTAAAAGACCCTATTGAGTTTGCCTCCACCACCAGCACTGACGGCAGCCGATTCCACTCGCCACCACCCTCTGTGTGAAAAACTTCCCCCTAACATTTCCCCTGTACCTACCCGCCAGCACCTTAAACCTGTGTCCTCTCGTAGCAGCCATTTCCACCCTGGGAAAAAGCCTCAGAGTCCACCCGGTCTATGCCTCTCAACATCTTATATACCACTATTAGGTCTCCTCTCATCCTACGTCTCTCCAAGGAGAAAAGACCGAGCTCCCTCAGCCTATCCTCATAAGGCATGCCACTCAATCCAGGCAACATCCTTGTAAATCTCCTCTGCTCCCTTTCAATCTTTTCCACATCCTTCCTGTAATGAGGCGACCAGAACTGAGCACAGTTCTCCAAGTGGGGTCTGACGAGGGTCTTATATAGCTGCATCATTATCCCCGGACTCCTAAACTCAATCCCTCGATTGATAAAGGCCAGCACACCATACGCCTTCTTAACCACCACCTCCACCTGCGGGGCCGATTTTAGAGTCCTATGGACCCAGACCCCAAGGTCCTTCTGATCCTCTACAGTACTAAGAGTCTTTCCCTTTATATTGTACTCCTTCATCCCATTTGACCTGCCAAAATGGACCACTATGCATTTATCTGGGTTGAAGTCCATCTGCCACTTCTCCGCCCAGTCTTGCATCCTATCAATGTCCTTCTGTAACTTCTGACATCCCTCCAGACTATCCACAACCCCACCAACCTTTGTGTCGTCGGCAAACTTACCAACCCATCCCTCCACTTCCTCATCCAGGTCATTTATGAAAATGACAAACAGCAAGGGTCCCAGAACAGATCCCTGGGGCACACCACTGGTGACCGACCTCCATTTAGAAAAAGACCCATCTATACCCATTCTCTGCCTCCTTTGGGCAAGCCAGTTTTGGATCCACAGGGCAGCAGCCCCTTGGATCCCATGCCCTCTCACTTTTTCTCGAAGCCTTGCATGGGGGACCTTATCGAACGCCTTGCTAAAATCCATATAAACCACATCTACCGCTTTCCCTTCGTCAATGTGTTGAGTCACATTTTCGAAGAACCCCACCAGGCTCGTATGGCACGATCTGCCTTTGACAAAGCCATGCTGAGTATTCTTGAGCATACTAAACCTCTCTCTAAATGCTCATAAATCTTGTCCCTCAGGATCTTCTCCATCAGCTTACCAACCACTGAGGTTAGACTTACCGGTCGGTAATTTCCTGGGCTATCCCTATTCCCCTTCTTGAAAATAGGAACCACATCCGCAATCCTCCGGCACCTCTCCCGTCTCCATCGACGATGCAAAGATCATCGCCAGAGGCTCTGCAATCTCTTCCCTCGCCTCCCACAGTAACCTGGGGTACATCCCATCCGGACCCGGCGGCTTATCTATCTTGATGCCATTCAAAGATTCCAACACAACCTCTTAAAGTCCACATACTCAATCTTTACAGTCCACTGCAAGCCCGCAGTACATCCACCCCAGGTCCTTCTCCTCTGTGAAAACCGAGGCAAAATACTCATTAAGCACCTCTGCCATTTCTACTGGTTCCGTACAGACCTTCCCGCCTTCACCTTTTATAGGCCCTATTCCTTCACGTCTCGTCCTTTTACTCTTCACATATTTATAGAACGCCTTAGGATTTTCCTTAATCCTACCTGCCAAGGCCTTCTCGTGACCCTTTCTGGCTCTCCTAATTTCCTTCTCTAGTCCCTTCCTACAAGCCGTATACTCATCTAGATCCCTATCTTCACCAAGCTCTCTGAACCTTTTGTATGCTTTCCTTTTCTTCTCGACTAGGTTCCGCACAGCTTTCGTGCATCACGGTTCCTTTAACCTACCAACACCTCCCTGTCTGCCTCATTATTCAAAAAGATCAGTAATTTACATTGCTGCCCACTGAGCATTATTTCAATATTTATGTTATAAAGAATAGACCTTTCCTTAATTGATATATAGAATGTTCACTCATGCTGTTTAACTTTTGCGGATTCTTTGTGAACAAAAATGACTACCATCACAAGCCGAAGATTGGGAGCAGTTTAGAATTCAGCAAAGAAGGACCAAGGGATTTATTAAGAAGGGGAAAATAGAGTACAAGAATAAGCTTACGGGGAACATAATAACTGACTGTAAAAGTTTCTAAAGGTATGTGAGGAGAAACAGATTGGTAAAGACAAATGTAGGGTCCCTTATCGTCAAAAACGGGAATTTGAATGGCATACAAGGCCATTTTACAGAACATTTAACTACGTTATGTGGATCTGGAGGTCAGGCAATAGGTTTCTTTTTCTGAAGGACATTAGTGAACCTGATGGGTGTTTACAATAATCAATGTTAGTTTCTTGGTCCCATTACTGAGACGAGCTTCAATTCCAGATTTTATTAATTGAATTTAAATTTCAGCAGCTGCCATGGTGGGATTTGAACCCATGGTCTGAGTATTAACCTGGCTTACTTGTCCAGTGACATTACCTCCACACCACCATCTAATTGATTTATTAAAATAATACCGATAAATTGTTTTCTCTGGTAAATATACCCTGAGCAAATAGGGATAATTTTAAAATGACAGCTAAAGTAATTTGGGAGTGAAATCAGAACTTTTCCACATCATTTATAATGAAAATCTGGAACACTCTCATCCAAAAGTTATGAATGCTGGGGCAATTGAAATTTTCAAAACTGAAATTCAGCTTTTTGTTAGGATAGCAAGGGATTTGAATCACAAGTAGGTAAATTGATTTTTTTTCCCAACAAAAAGATGATTTTTTTGACATTTATCCGGAATCTTAAACTCCAGCCTAGTTATTGTGGTCATCAACACCAGCAGAAACAGACCCCATGAACATGTTTTAGTCCTGGATGCGATTAAAAGCAAACCCAGTCAGTGCAGATACTTGTGAACTCACTGGTGTCTAAGCAAGGTGAATGAGCGATTGAAACCCTTTCCACACTTGGTGCAGGTGAATGGTCTCTCCCCACTGTGAACTTGCTGGTGTCTCAGTGGGTGGGATGAGGTCATCAGTGTGAACTTGCTGAGGTAAATTGAATTTGAGGTATAGATTAGCCATGGTTTAAATGAATGACAAAAAGGTTCGAGGATCTAAATAACCTAAACCTCTTTCCTATGTTCCTATTGAATATTAGAATGACTAGAACTTCCACTTGCTCCCACAGAAATATTATTTTATTTTACAGGTACAGAGATCTTCAATGCTTTATTTTAAATTTATATGCACTTTTCATTGTTATAGTAAGTGTCCTGTATATAAACATTTTGATTTTTGTGTGAAGCATTGATCTGGCTGATAAATTAGCAATCATACACAGATTATATTAGTTTTAATCAATGAAGTAGTCAGCCTAGATGCAAACCTATCCTTGATTAAATTAGGCAAGAATTGCATCTAGGAATAACAAATAAAAAGCATGTCTCTAAAATTCCAATCATGTTGGGAATAAAAGTGTTTAAAATTATCAGCAAAATCCTAATTACCACAGTTCATAATATAAAATGAAATAAAATAAAATGTATTGCTTGTAAATAGTGCATATAAAATGCATTGTTTTATATTAAAAACACACCTAAACTTGAGGTGCAAATTATAATGCAAGTTTTTTTTAACCAAAGCAGCCCTCTGACATTTTTTGCATATGACATGATCTAAAGTTGAATTAAAATATAAATATGACGTTCTCCACGAATGTACCAAGACACAGATAATCATCTGTTATATATGTTTTCAGAAGGTGTTAATGAAACTGAGGAAACCCAGGATAACAGCCACAATCTGGTCCTCAGGGAAAATTATATGCACTGGAGCTACAAGGTGAGAACTTAATTTTTCTTTTTAAAAGCTTTTTATTATATTATTGATTGTCGCTGTATTTAATCTTAACTTTGTTTTAATGGCTATTATTATACATATATTGGATGAGAACTGAACTGGGGAAGCTCGGCTTGTGTTTTTCCAGAAACATGGGGTGGAAAAAAACACTATCCATTTTTGTATAGGTGGTGATGTAGTATAAAATAAGAGGTTAACTACAAAACTATATGTTATAAACCAATTACTTATCTTTTTAAAACCTGGAATGCTATCTATGAATGTACTGAGAGTAAAGCTTAGTCATTAGTGGGCAGAAAATAAATTACAAAAATATTCTGGTCTAAATTTTGAGCTTTGAAGCTCTTAAGTAAAGCATTGGGCGTGTATGTTCAGAATTCAGATGCTCAATATGCACTCCGATCAGTGGGTACCTTGCACAAAACACATGAGCGAGATTCAACTTTGATGGGGGCTAAAAGCAAACAGATTGCCCACCTATTATACATCATGTCTAATTTTCCTTTTAATTAAAGTCAGTGGAAAGGAATATTGATCAGGATGTAACTGGTTGACTAACCTCCAATTTGCGCTCCAGCAAGGTTACATTTTACTCGTACTTTTGTCCTCTGTCTCATTTAATTGTGTTAATCATAAATACAAAGTAGACTTATTTAGGTGTCAATCAACTATTATGTATTTCTTTTATTTATTAAGAACACTCCCTGTCCAATAATAAAATGTAATCTTGTATTTAAAAACTGTGATGCAGTTTTTATTGTACTTCACCTGAAAAATAATGTCAGAATATCTTCAAACATAATTTAGTGAAGAAGATGCAAAAACTGGTGCTCGAAGATTAGCCCGCCTTCTGCAGAAACTGGGTTTTCAGGTAATTATTTTGTATGTCTTATTTATATAGCAAGTGTAAGTACTGAACTGTTAAAATCATTTTTGGGTGTTTAAGCTAGTCATTTAGTTTCTTGGTGTCCAGCTTTTCAATAAGTTGTGCACCGCTGTGTAAAATTTGCACTCAGGCCTGTTATTCTCTGTTAAAGTTCAAATTCTAATCTCTGAATAGATTTAAAGTTGATTCTACTTGTGCATCTTGTTTACGTTTAAATTCTATCGGAGCTGATTAAGTGTATTTTACCTCCAAATACAAACATGAGATGTTAAGTTGAACCGGGCCAAATATGCTAACACTTTACAATTCGGTTCCTTACCATCACTATTCTGTAGCACTTAAAGGGCTAGGGAGGACGAGGTAAGAACAAATTAGCATGTGTCAAATACTCCTTTGATTTCAATAGCAATTTTTTTGTCAGCAAGGAGATGTTCAAGTCTGCTCTCTCTTCTTGCTCGGCCTCTCTGATGATGCTACTAGCTTTAAGTGCTCCTGGATCAGGCGGGAGTTCCGCTGTAAGTAATAGGAGGCCGAAACTTTAGACTTTCATATTCCCTGTCTATGATGTGGTTTCCAAAGGTGTTCGTGCTCCAGAAAAGTTGGTAGGCTAGTTTGAAAACATGGCCTGGCTTTACGATGGAACCACTTCAGTGGGATAGATTTTTGTCAAGGCAGTGGAAGCACAAATGATGGACTGGAAAGTCAGGGGGCAACCTCTCCTCAGTCACTTCGGGGATACCCAGCAGCTTTTCAGGTTCATCTTGTAAACAATGGGTTCATCTTGAAAATAATGAGCTATCATTGGGCTCCTGACCCTTTAAGGGGTAAGGCCTGTCTCCTAGTGCTGCCAGTCTGCCAAAGCAGTGGCAACTGCTGGGACTACACCCAGACAAGAGCGACAGTGATGGATGGTGCCCTTTGAACAAGCTAAGTGGGGTCAGGTGTTTCTGGGGCCAGTCAGGCAGACTTTGACAATAGAAGAGGTGGCAGTTAATGAGGGCAGGTAACGTTGCTGCAGTGGTAACCATTGCCATTGGGAGGGACCAACCCTCCACGGGCAACAGGGTCAGCTAAAATGGCAGCAGTGCTAGGAAGAAACCCTTAATTGGCCCCTTTATGTGGAGAATACAAGATGCACTGCAGGAACTCACCAAAGCTCCTTAAACTGCATCTTCCAAACTCTTGACTACTACCATAGAAGGGCAAGGGCTACAGATACCTGAGAACACTACCACCTAGAAGTTCCCTCCAAGCCACTCATAATTCTGACTTGGCCACTCCTTCACTGTTGCTGGGTCAACTCCCTTGCTAACAGTACTGTCGGTGTTAACCACACCACATGGTAAATGGAGTTGATTTCAACCATGATTGAATGGTGGAGTGGACTCGATGGGCCGAATGGCCTTACTTCCGCTCCTATGTCTTATGGTCTTATGGACTGCAGCAGTTCAAGAAGGCAGCTCACCACCACTTCCTAAAGGGCAACTGAGGATCAGTAATAAATGCTGGCCTAGACAGTGAAGCCCACATCCCTTACTGAAAAAGATACACTTAAGTGGCACTCTGGGCAGGATGGCTATCCTCCATCTTCCCTGTTGCTGACAAAATGCCCTGGCAACATGATAGGCATTCCAGGCCCAGCCTCCCTCCTGATTTTTCGGCCCTTCGCGCCACTTATCCAACTCCTTCAGTGGCATAAAATTGAGTCCTGTGATGTCACTGTTCTGTCACCTACCCCCCAGCATGGAGGACGACTCTATTGGAATATCTCCATAGCAGCAAAAAATATTTTTTTAACCAATATATGGAACATTTCTGAAGTGACTTATTTTCTTCTTGAAAAAGAGAGGATACTATGTTAAACAGTCTTCCTTCCTCTTAAGTATGCACAATAATGCAAAGGCTAGTATTAACTGCAATTTGCAATTTTATTTCCTGCTAATTACCTAAAAAAATGTTGCAGAACATTTTAAAGGAATGAGAAAGGGAAACAGGTTGGTGGGATACAAAAACATGGTCAAAATATATTATGAACTTTTAAAAGCAGGGAGGAAGTCTGAAACAGCAACTATTCATGATGGGTGGAAGGAGTGGGGAGCAATAAGTTTGTCAAGTGTCAGATAAGTGTATATATCGATGTAAAGCTAGAGGAGATAGCAGAAGTGTGGAGGGCCATAACCTTGGAGGGATGTGAATACTAAGATGAGACACGAAAAGCCAGTTCATAGGAGCAAGAGTGTTGAGAATGTGAACTATGGTTAGTATAAACGATGCAGCATTTGATATCATTTGTAGCTTATGGATTGCAGAAGTGGAGGTGCCAGTTAGTATCACCTTGGAGGAGATCATTTGCAAGATGTTATTGAGATGAATTAAGATTTTGGCAACAGAGGGTCAGAGATAAGCAAATTGGTGTGATGCTTTGGAGGTGACCTTGGTGATGGATTGAATGTAAGAATGAAAGCTGAGAGCTAAGTAGTGGTGAAGTTGAATTTTACTTGAGATACATACAATGTAATCAGTGTATACTTAATCACTCTCTAACTAATAACTGATGCTAATCAAATTTTCTATTTATTCTGTAGCTACTGCCTGAAATAACATGATAAATTTTAAATGGCCTAGATTTAGTGATAAACGTAGCAATGAGGCAATCTGCATTCGCTTTTAATTTAGACCACAATTTCTGGCATCTGCACATGTGTGGCTAACAGGGACTCAGGCTACTCAGCAACCGTTCAGTAATGGTATCTTGCTGAGAGATATACTAACCAAGTAGTTAATGGTGTGAAGTTGTGGTACTTAGCCGCGGCGCTGTAGCACAGTGGTTAGCACTGCTACATCACAGCGCCAGGGACCCGGGTTTGATTCCCGGCTTGAGTCATTGTCTGTGTGGAGTTTGCACGTTCTCCCTGTGTCTGCGTGGGTTTCCTCCGGGTGCTCCAGTTTCCTCCCACATTCTGAAAGATGTGCTGGTTAAGTGCATTGACCCGAACAGGCGCCGGACTGTGGCGACGAGGGGAATTTCACAGTAACTTAATTGCAGTGTTAATTTAAGCCTTACTTGTGACTAATAAATAAACTTTACTTTACTTACCCAGTAGTTACCAATTAAACATACCAGTAAAGGTGGGACTTGTCCATTCAAGAGTAAGTGAATTTTTAATGGTACAGTAGGTCTTGATTCTACCAAACTCCCTGGAGTTTCCCCACACTCACTGTTAGAAATTCAAGGGGATTGCTGTACTGAGCATTTTCTGAACCAGATCTGACACGGCTTGGTTATATTCCACGCAATGTCAAATGCAGTGGTGTGAGATGGTCTTTCTTAACTGTTCTGCAGAAATGGCAGGATAACTGTGTTCTAAGATAGCTGGTATGACCCAAGTAATAAGAGAACAAAAGTAAGTCTCATAAATACCTAGGCTGGAATTTTACCATCCATCCTGCCACGGGAATCGGAGCAGGCGAGGGGCGGAACATGAGAAAGTCCGTTGACCTCGGGTGGGATTTTACGGTTTTGGGACGAGCGAGGCTGTAAAATCCCGCCCCTGGTGTTTCACTTCCTCAAAGTGGGTTACCTTTGGCTTTTCTTCATGTTATTCCTTAAATCTCAAAGTAAATTTGCAACTGATGTTTCAGGTTAATTATCTCTTTTATCTCTGCCTCTAATTGTGAATAATATCGCCTGACTGAAAGAATAATTTAGCTTGTTTAAATTTAAAAGACCTGTTTCTCTGTGGGTTTGGCAATTCCATGTCAATTACTGTTTAATTAAAGATGGTTTGTGCTGTGCATTTGTCTGCCCCCAAGGACTAGTTACAGATTGCCATAAACATGTATAGACCTATGATAGTCAGTAGAGTGGAGTCTTTTACACTGTCAGCATGTGGTGGATAGTTAACTCAGGTGCCAAAGAGAGGAAGCCATTATCTAACTGATCATGCATTCCAGATGTATTTGTATTTCAATATTTTCACGATGAACTATAAATTTAGTAACAAGCAGATGTTTAACTATTAATAGAACAACATTAAATCATTTTTTTTAAAAAATCTTCTTCTTCATTCTGAAGGTAAAATTTGCTGGCTATAAAGTTGTCAACGTTCTGGCTGTATGCACTATGCCATTTGAAATTAGGCTACCAGAATTCACCAAAAGAAATCGGCCAATTGCAAGGTACGCACTCAGAAATTTTTGAATAATACTGTGGTGGCAACATTGTCCAACAAAATCTGAGTAAAGACCAGAGAAATGAAAGATCTCTACCCCAAAAGTAAGCTCACCTGGTTTTTTCTTCTCAGATGTTGACAGACCTGTGTATTTCCAGAATTTGTTTTTATTTCAGATTTGAGATTTGGAGTGTTTACTTTCTTTCGCGTATTACTGTTTTTTAACAATCTCTAAGATGTGCATTCTGTTGTTTTATGCAGTCACTGAAATTCTAGTGTTTTTCTTTCTCTTGCAGCTATGAGCCAGAACTCCATCCTGCAGCATCTTATAGAGTTAAAGCGTTAAAGGCTACACTTCAAATTTTTTCCACAGGAAGTATAACAATAACAGGTGTGCTTGCAAACCTCAAGTTAAAATCAGCAATTGTAGCCACTAGCATTTTCATTTTAGGTTGCTCTACATTTCATAAGCTTTGTGAAAATGAGTTAAAATGTGTCTGCCTTTGCCTTTTTAAGAATTTCCACTGCATGAGATCATGATGTCATTGTGCACGATTTCTTCCTCACGCTAAGTATACCCTCTACAGTATCTGCACAATTCTTGGTCTGCTGTCCACCATCAATTATGCAGTACCTTTGACGTGCTTAATGTACATTTTCAGAATTTTCATTATTTCCTCCCACCAGTCTGAATAAATTCACAGCTTCAGGTCAGAGACATTCCTAAAATATTAGCTTGAAAAATATTATAATTTGCAGTTGCCAAATAAACTCCCAGTTATGAAGGTAGTCTTTAGCACCAAAGAATATCAACTCATGACTTCAGAGAGATTGATTACCAAAGCAGTGCTAACCAGATGGTCTGACTACCAGTGAGGAAGAAAATGTAGTTGCTGGGAAGCTACACGATTAATATTGAGTCTTTTTAGTCTTTGTTATGTTCTTCTGTTCTACAGTTGACCTCTTTATGACTCTCAATTTAATTTCCTTCCATTTCTGTATTTCTCTGTCACAGAGTACGAAGTGCTAGTATTCATCAGTATTAACTTTTCTTTTAGTGACAGTTTTCTTAACAAATGATCTTTGCAACAAAGCAACGTGAAAACAAAAGTTTGAACTGGACACCTGCTTGACCGTGTGTCCCTAACAGCATATTATAATTTGTGCTAATAATTTTTCATTGATGCAAAATACCATTGGATAGCAAATACTCATTGAAATATTGCATTGATTTCTTGATTCTCTAGTGAAGAGGATGATGTGGGTTTTGAATGGAGAAAATATTTTTTTAAAAATTAGGTTCTGAAACAGAATCTGAATAATGGGAGCAGACTGGATTAGTTAAGTTGACAATAACATCACTTTGTACTTGCATCTATTAATTGTGTTAACTGTTGTCCAAATTTGACATAGATTTTTTAAAGCGTTATTTCACTGTAGAGAATAATTGTAATTTCACTGTGAGAGCAAAGAAAAATGCACGTATGGGGCATTCTTCAAATTAGTGTTGGAATTCAAAACTAAGCTAGAACATGAGATTGGAGCAGAAGTAGGTCATTAAGCCCGTTGAGTCTGTTCTGCCATTTGATAAGATCATAGTTGATGATCTATCTCAGCTACACATTTCCATACTATTTACATGTCTCCGATTTCCTATCAAGCCATTTAAGAATGTTATATGTTTCATTGAGATTGCCCTTCATTCTTCTAAACTCGAGGGAATATAGGCCTAGTCTAGTCTATGGGCAGTCCACACATCACAGAAATCAGTTTGGTGCGTTTTCATTGCACTTCCTCTAAGACAAGTGCATCCTTCCTTCGGTAACGAGAACAAATCTGTGTACACTACTTCTGTGTTCTCGCTAAAGCCTTTTATAATTGAAGTAAGTCTTCTTTGCTCATGTAAGCCAATCCCTTTGTAATAAACATAACAATACCATTTGCATTTCTCAATGCGTGCTATATCTGTCTGTTCACCTGCTTGATTCAAGTGCCCTGGTCTCTCTCAATACCAGCATTTCTCTCATCATTTAAAAATACTCAATTTTTCTATTTTTCCTACCATAGTAGATAACCTCACATTTTTCCATATTATAATTCCATCTCTCGTGTTCTTGCCCACTCACAATCTGTCTAAATCTTTTTGCAGCCTCTTTGCACCCGCCTCAGTTGAATACATTGCATTGTATCCTCTCATTGAAGTCATTGACTGAGGCCCATACACAGATCCTTGCAGTACCCAACTTACTACTGCCTACCAACTTGACGTGACCCATTTATTCCTATTCTGTCTATTAATCAATCCTCAGTCCATGTGAATGTATTGTCCCCAGACCCATGCACATGTGTGGCACCTTGTTAAAATCTTTCTGAAGATCCAAATATACTACATGCACTGGTTCCTCCTTATGAACACTGTTAGTCACAACCTCAAAGTACTCTAATAGAAATCAAAAACGATCTCCCCTTCATAAATCTATGACTATTCAATCTCATTATGATTTCCAATGCCTTGATACCTCCTAGCTAATAATAGATTCTAGCATTTTCTGTTGGACAATGTATGTTGTGAATTATAAATTAATTCTTAAAATGGCTACAATTGTCGGTCAACCATCATATCTTTTAATCTAGTTTCCCTTCACACCTGAACCAACTTGCACATTTGCTTTGTTCAGATTCAGTCCCTAGTTTTGGAGTTAATTAAATCACTTAATGTTACATTCATCAGGTTATGATTGTCAATTGTATATCAGTTGGATATTAATTGCATTCAGGCAGGAGTATTAATTAACCTGTGCTCATATGCAGGAGCAAGCAGGCTGAAAGAGGGTTGTGCTGTTGGAGGTACACGGTATGTAATGTGTATCTCTGCAAATAAAAGCTGCTAGGTTAAAAAAGACATGACTTCAATGTTTTATCCTTCATTGCCTGGCTATTCAAGTCTTGACAATGGTTGCTGTTCCCCAGAGACTCCATTACTACAAAGTTATTAATTAACCCTGTCTTGTTGCACAATGCTAAATCTAAAATGGTCTATTCCTTAGTTGGTTCCTGACGTACTTATCTAGAAAATAATCTTAAATGCATTCCATAAACTCATCCTCCACACTGTTATTGTAAATTTGGATTGTCCAGTTTATATGAAGATTAAAGTGCTGCATGATTACTCATTGTAACATCCATCTCAACTTTCCCAATTCATACTCTACTTGACATTACAACTATTCCCACCATTATTTTCCTCCTTCTTGTTTTTTCTTGGCTCCACTCAAACTGGTTCCATATTGTGATTTTTCCCAGCTAAGATTCTTTCTCTCTCACTGTCTTTATCATTAGAACAAACCCTTTTCCTTTTCCATTTTTATCCCTCTTCTAAAAGCAAGATATACTGGAATATTTTAATTCCCAAACTTGATCACTTTGCAACTACATCTCCATAATGTGGGGGAAATAGTGACATAGTGGCAATGTCATTAGGCTAGTAGGACCCAGGTTAATGCTCTGGTTAACGGCAACTGGTAAGATTTAAATTCAGTTGATGAATCTGAAATATAAAGCTAGTTTCCGTAATGGTAATCATGAACAACCATCATCGATTATTGTAAAAATCCATGGTTCAATAATGTCCTTCAGGGAAGGAAATCTACCATCCTTACCTGGTCTGGCCTACGTGTGACTCCAGACCCACAGTGATGTGGTTGACTTTTAATTACTTTCTGAAATGACCTAGCAAGCCGCTCAATTCAAGGGCAATTAGGGATGGGCAATAAATGTCGACCTTTCTGGTGACCCCCTCATCCCATGAAATTTTTTTTGAAATAAAAGAAATTGGATCAAATCAATTTCTATATAATTCATCTATATGTTGCATACAACTAAATGAGTTACTTTTAGCCTTCACCACAACCCTTTTGATTCTGATGTTATACTAGTCACTAATCCTCTTAATACCTTTGTTAACCCTTCTGTTTCTACGCTATCACTGACCCACTTTGTTTCTTTTTAGCCAAGTCACTATTCTGCTTTAACAGCCTTAGCATTTGTTTTGAATGTATTCTTTCCTGGATCTTCTCTCTCCTCCCAACCAATTTTACCTACCACTCTAGTTATTCAGTTTACCAGGGCAATTCCAGCCAATTTTAAGTGGTGCCTGGCCCAAGAGAAGAGCTCCCTCTTTCCCCGGTATTGATATTAGTGCCCTATAAATTGAAATTCCTGCCTCCCACACCACTCTTTCTGCCACGCATGTTACCTGCTAATCAGTTTGACCCGATATAAATTTGCGTGTGGCTCAGTTAACAATGCAGAGGTTTTTGCGTATGAGATTCTGCTTTTTAATTTCAACATTACCTCCCCCAGCTCTTTCAGTAGAACCACTTTTCTAGTTCTGGCTACGTTGGGTCCAAGACTGAATACAATGGGACCTCTTCCTCTCATTCCAAGTTTTTCACCAGCCACAAATGTTTTTAACCGCAGCACTGGGCAGGTGGCACAATCTTCACAGCAGTTTCTATGCCTTCTGCTTTGACTGTACTGCTTCATATCACTTGCATATTCCTCTCACTCCCTCCTATGTCAAGGTCAATTTGCTCATCCACCCTGCAGACTTTGGTTTCATCCACAAGAAATAGGAGCATGTGGCCCACCTGGCTTGCTCTTCCATTCATTACAATCATGGCTGATCTTGGGGTTCAACTCCATTTTCCTGCACACTTCCCATATCCCTTAATTCCCTGAGACCAAATCTCTTGTCTATCCCAGCCTTAAAACGTATTTAATGATGGCACATGCACAACCCTCTGGTTAGAGAATTCCAAATATTTGCAACCTTTTGGGTGAAGTAACTTCTCCTCATCCTAGTCCTAAATGATCAACCTTTTTCCTAAGACTGTGCCCGCATGTTTTAGACTTCCTGACCAACAGAAACAACCTCTCATTATGTACCTTATCAAGCCCCTTAAATTTTGGAGGGTTCAATGAGGATTGCAATAAGGTTGCTCTCCCTTGTGGGAAAAGTCAAGGATCAGAGAGCCTAATCTCAGAGTAAGTGGTCACCCATTTAGGACAGAGATGCGGAGGAAGTTTTTCGCTGACGGTAGTGAATCTGTAGAATTCTTTACCGCAGTGGGGTGTAGAGGCTGAGTCATTTCGTATGTTCAAGGTTGCGATGGATAGATTTTTAATCAGTAAGGAAATCAAGGGTTATGGGGATAAGGCGGGAAAGAGAAGTTGAAGATTATCAGTCATGATCTCATTGAATGGTGGAGCAGAATCTACTTCCGCTCCTACATCTTCTGGTCTTATTGCCTCTCACTCTTCTAAACTCCAGAGAATATAAGCGTAATTTACTTACTCTCTCATGATAGGACAATCTCCTCAATTAGTGAATCTTTGCTACATAGCCTCCAATGTGAGTCTATCCTTTCTTAAACTTGGAGACCAAAACCACACAGTATTCCAGATGTGGTTTGACCAAAACCCTCGACAGATGTAACAAGACTTCTTTATTCTTGTACTCCTTTCCCCTTGCAATAAAGGCCAACGTGCCGTTTATCTTCCTAATTGCTAACTGCGCCTGCATGCTAACTTGTGTTTCTTGTACGAACACACCCAAGTTTCTTTGAATGTCAGCACTTGCAAGTTTCACTCCTTTTTAAAAAAAGTATATGCTGATTTAAGTATACTTAGACTAATACTATGCTCCATCTGCCATCTTGTTGCACACTCCCATAATCTATCTATATCTCTTCGCAGCCTTTGTGTCCTCCCCACAGCTTGCCTTCCCACCTAGCTTAGTATCATCATTACTCTACATAGTTTGTAAATAGTAGAGACCTGAGCACTGATTCTTACAGCACTCCACTATTCACTGCACACTCCACTATTCACTGCCTGCCAACTTGAAAAAGCCCTGTTAATATCCACACTCTACTTTCTATCAGTTAATGAACCCTTTCTATCCATACAAAAGTATTACACCAACTCCATAAGTTCTTGTCTTGTGTGTGGCACCTTATCAAATGCCTTTTGGAAATCAAGTACATTTACATCTACTGGTTTTCCCTTTATCGATCCTACTAGTTGCATCCTCAAAAAACTCTAATAAATGTGGCAAACAGGATTTCTCTTTAGTAAAGCCATGTTGACTTATTCTAATCATACTATGCTTTTCTACTTGCATTGTTACAGCTTCCTTAATAATAGATTCCAGCATTTTACCAACAACTTATGTTAGACTAACTGGCCTGTTGTAGTGCCCTATTTTCTCTTGCGCTGCTTTCAAGCAAGATGGGAAAGATTTGCCAACTTCCAATCTAATGGAATCTAAGGAATTTTGGAAAATCATAGCTGCAGGGATAGTGGATGAACTATCTCTTTTAGAACCCTAGGGTGTAGGCCATCTGGTCCCAGGGAGTTATCGGATTTAAGCCCTTAAGTTTCTCCAACACTTTTTCTCATATTAATTTCAAAAAGAACAAAGAAAATTACAGCACAGGAACAGGCTCTTTGGCCCTCAGAGCCTGCACCAACCATGCTGCCAGACTGAACTAAAACCCCCTATCCTTCCAGGGACCATATCCCTCCATTCCCATCCTATTCATGTATTTGTCAAGACGCCCCTTAAAAGTCACGATCGTATCTGCTTCCACTACCTCCCCCGGCAGCAAGTTCCAGGCACCCACCATCCTCTGTGTTTTTTTAAAAAACTTGCCTCATACATCTCCTTTAAACCTCGCCTCTCGCACCTTAAACCTATGCCCCTAGTAATTGACTCTTCCACTTGGGAAAAAGCTTCTGAATATCCACTCTGTTCGTGCCCTTCATAATCTTGTACGCTTCTGTCAGGTCTCCCCTCAACCTCCGTCGTTCCAGTGAGAACAAACCAAGTTTCTCCAACCTCTCCTCATAGCTAATGCCCTCCATACCAGGCAACATCCTGGCAAATCTTTTCTGTACCCTCTCCAAAGCCTCCACATCCTTTTGGCAGTGTGATGACCAGAATTGAACACTATATTCCAAGTGCGGCCTAACTAAGGTTCTATAAAGCTGCAACGTGACTAGCCAATTTTTAAACTCAATGCCCCGGCCGATGAAGGCAAGCATGCTGTATACCTTCTTGACTACCTTCTCCACCTGCATTGCCACTTTCAGTGACCTGTGTACCTGTACACCCAGATCCCTCTGTCTATCAATACTCTTAAGGGTTCTGCCATTTACTGTATATTTCCAATCTGTTTTAGACCTTCCAAAATGCATTACCCCACTTCCTTAATTCTCTCACTCTTTAGCCCCAAGGTTACCATCTATTTCTGGTATGAAGCTTGTCTTCTACTCTAACGATAGACACAAAGTATTAGTTCAGTACCTGCTATTTCCTCATTCCTGATCATAATTTCTTCTGTCTCTGCTTCTAAGGAACCAACATTAACTTTAGCTACTCTTTTCCTTTTTGTATACTTTATAAAAGATCTTGCAATCTGTTGTTACCTTTCTGGCTAGATTAGGAGCAAACATTTCAAAATGTTAACTTTGCTCTGTAGAATTCAATTAAAAAGTATGATTTACAATGTGTCTTTTTCTTTCTGTACCTTAGCACCCAGTATACAGTGTGTTGCCACGGCAGTGGAGCAGACCTATCCATTAATCTTTGAGTCCCGAAAGATGATCAAATAACCATTCCTATTCTGGGACCATCCTTTGATTATTGAATGGATGACTACACAGGCAAATTTTTACCATATAATAATTCCAGGAATGGACATACAGTAAATGAGAGACTGTGAGATGCTTATAAAAATGTATGAACACAATGCAAATGTATTCATATTGGGATGTTAATATTGTTTTATTGTGAACTGTTTACATGACATGATGCTGCTGTTTTTCTTGGGAGAGCTCTCTTAGTCTGTGCAGTAAGGGGAACAAGATTATAAAATGTGCACTACATTTAAAGTTGAACCATTTTTTCTGGTTGAGCTTTTGTGTTTTATTGTGAGGTCTTTTTAAAAAAGAAATTTATGCTGTATATGAAAACCAAAGATGCCACCAATATCACTGTCCATTTGGCTCGTGTTTAAATAAAATTAATAGATGTGTATTTAATTTTAAACAAGAACCCTACCATCAGTCATAATTGCTTTCAAAATTTATAAATAGCATAATAAATTTAGTATTAGTAAATCCAAAACATTATTTGGAAAAGCAGTTTTGACTAACAGGTCCTCACAAGTAATAGTTGTGGTTGAAGTTAGATTCCCATTTAGTAGTGATTAAAATTTCAGGTAGATATGGACTGAAAGTTCATTATTAAAATGATTATTTTGTGAGTCAATGTAAAATGAAGGGTTCCTAAAAGTTGGAGTCAAATCACATCCTATTAATGAAAAAATCTAGTGCATCAAACCTTTTACACATTGTAGGGTATTGAAAAGTGTTTAAATATTTGCATGGTTGCTTGTTGATTTTTAATATTGATCAGCTAAGTTATGAAACTTCATATACAGCATCATCTAATGGGTTAGAAAGGCAGTGTAAAGTTGTTTTATCAAAATAGTTACATGCTGTGATGCATACCATTTATATCAACCATTGGACATGTATCAAAACATAGTAACAAGTATTGCGTTAATATTCTAAAGCAGTATCTTAGGAAACTTTTTCTGTATTTGAAAAGAACTTTCATGGGACTAGAACCATATAGCCCATAATGCTGCAGAACATGAATTTAAACTTCTACCAGGGAGCCTCACACCCACACAATAAAGAGAATCTCACTAATGTTGGTGAGTTCCAGTGGTTTTTTCATTTGTGCTTGCTACAAACTTTGATCAGTTAAGCTCTTGAGGTATGAATATTTCATACTCTAGAAAGAATGGAGGTGACTACCCATCACCAGTGAGATTTCTTCTTTGAACCCAGATTTACTTTGTCTATGTTTTAATAAATACTGACTTGAAAAAGTGTTTTATGATGCGCAACCTTGATTTGAAGTTCTTTAATGTATCTTTTAACAAGCAGACTATTGACTATTACTTATGTAACTTTTTAAAAGAAACTATTCTATTGCCCTTCCACCATTACCAAAAGAAAAAAAAATCAATTGTTACAGTTTGACCACTGTTACTCTGCATAATAAACTTATAATATTGCCGGTATGCCATTAGGTATTCATGATTTACAATGAAAACAAGGTTTCAATTACTAAGTTTAAAACTCTTGACTTTGTGCTGTAGAAGTCACACTGCACTCGAGCAGTGAAAATGTTCTCGATTCACTCCGCTTTTCCCAGCTGAATCTTTATTCCTCAGGTTGAGTGTCCATTCTCACGTGCATTGCAAGTGGCATCTGTTTGATACAAGAATACTGTTGAATTTCAAACTAGAATTTACTTTATCATTGCGATTGTAAGGTAATTCACAAACAAAACTTTTCAATTGGACATTACATCATCTAAATTAACATTCACAAACATAATCCTTTGAGTACTGGATAGCACTTATGAATAGCATATTTTCTATTATGTATGTTTTTGTAAATTTCCAATCCTCAGCAAAGTTGTAGTAGATGGATGTATGCACTGTAAAATACTGATTTACAATATTCTCACAATAAATGTAGTCCTGAGTATATAGTAGTTGCTTATTTAATGTAGCAAGGCTTTCTCAGTCTCAAAGGGTTATGTTGAGCGACAGAGTGCATCTGTCATGTAAATAGTCTACTTCAAAATATGTCAGCATTGTTGCTTAGATGTTATGTCTTCATTCCAATTGCCAGTAGTTGGAATATTGTATTGCTTTTTTACCATACCTTGGAAATTGCCTCTGCTGTTGAATTTGAGTTGGAAAAGACAATTATGTATTGCAAAGGCTAAATGTTTGTGTTGATGAGATGTAGTTAAGATGGTATACTTTTTCATAGAAAATATGTAACTTTCATATGTAAAACTGTAAATTCAGGAAAAAAAACTTCAAAATCTACTAATTTGAAGAAAAATGTGTTTTGGATTGCTTTAAAACTTTCAATAACAAGGTCACCATGTTAGATTGACGTGTGAACACTTGACTGTTGAAGATGGAAATTCCAAAGCTTCCTTGAATACATGTTTCAATAAGTAAACTTCTGTTTGTTCATGGCTGAATCAGACAAAGCCATGGGGAATGATTTGGAATCAGGAAAACAAAATTGGCATTGTAAGCTGCAGCTTGTATTGTGACTGAACTGCAGGTAGGACACTCATTGTTTATCAGAGGCATGGCATGTACTGGTAAGAACATTGCAATACTGCTCTGAAAATATTGTAACTTTATTTTGTGAGTGATAATAGACCACTGCTAAAGTATGATGCTCTGTAAACTAGAAGACTTGGAGTCAATGCAAAACAATGAGTTCTGAAAAATGTATGTTGCCACATAAATGACATTTATGATATATAGGTAATACTGGTAGACCAATGAAATTCCTGGACCTCTTCTAAAATTTGAAGTTGGCTGCCAGAAACAGAAATTGATTCCAATATTATTGTCTGAGAAAACCAACTGCTTCTTGATCATTGTCACTGAATCTGATATCCTTGTTAGTGGATTTAACATTACTGAGTGCTTAGCTTGAAGGGAAATGCTGACTTGGATTATAACTCTAGCCCCAAATATAGATTACTCCAGATCGGGAGCACTCCCTCAACAATCGCCCTCCCCTGAGTTCAAGGCTGCAACTTCCCACACACCTATTCTGAGTCTGAGAACGTGAACCACATTTCCCCTAAGGAAAGAAAAGTCTTGAGCACTGAATTTGCGTGAAAACTGGATTAAATCACACTTTTCTTCCAGTGTGAGTTTCAAAGTGAATCTCCCCCACACTGCACTGCAGAGTACACAAGCATAAATCACACTGCAAATCGTGGGTGGGGCCTACCCCGCTGGAGAGGCCGGCAGCATTGCGCTGAGCGGGCCACTGCGCATGCACCAATCTGTCCGTGTAAGATCAGGGCATGCGCAGTGACCTCTGTCTGCCAGCCTCCCGATTGCTGGCCAGCTCAATTGCTGCCATTACCATTTCCAGATAGTTGAGTAATTTGTACTATAAAACTATAATGACCTGGTATTATAAGGGCCTGGGGTCTCTCTTTAAAAAATGTAGCTTCCCTCTTTAAGAAAATACAAGAGAGTAGGATCTTATATTGCATGCAGAAGACTACGAGCAGACATTCTATTTTATTAACTTATTTACAAGTTTATTTACAGATCTATTTAACATGCAATACACTTCAAAGTGAGTAAGTATATTGCAATGTTAATGACTATAAAAGATAACAACTGGAATTTTACTGCCCCGGCCACCATGGGAATTGGAGCGGGTGAGGGGCAGACAATAACATAACATAAGAACTAGGAGCAGGAGTAGGCCATCTGGGCCCTCGAGCCTGCTCCGCCATTCAATAAGATCATGGCTGATCTTTTTGTGGACTCAGCTCCACTTACCCGCCCACTCACCATAACCCTTAATTCCTTTACTGTTCAAAAATTTATCCTTGCGTTAAAAACATTCAATGAGGTAGCTTCAACTACTTCACTGGGCAGGGAATTCCACAGATTCACAACCCTTTGTGTGAAGAAGTTCCTCCTCAACTCAGTCCTAAATCTGCTTCCCCTTATTTTGAGGCTATGCCCCCTAGTTCTAGTTTCACCCGCCAGTGGAAACAACTTCCCTGCTATCTTATCTATTCCCTTCATAATCTTATATGTTTCTATTAGATCTCCCCTCATTCTTCTGAATTCCAATGAGTATAGCCCCAGTCTACTCAGTCTCTCCTCATAAGCCAACCCTCTCAACTCCGGAATCAACCTAGTGAATCTCCTCTGCACCCTCTCCAGTGCCAGTATATCCTTTCTCAAGTAAGGAGACCAAAACTGTACACAGTACTCCAGGTGTGGCCTCACCAGCACCTTATACAGCTGCAACATAATCTCGCTGTTTTTACACTCCATCCCCCTAGCAATAAAGGACAAAATTCCATTTGCCGCCTTAATTACCTGCTGCACCTACAAACCAACTCCTTGAGATTCCTGGACAAGGCCACCCAGGTCCCTCTGCACAGCAGTATGCTGCAATTTTTTACCATTTAAATAATAGTCCATTTTGCTGTTATTCTTACCAAAATGGATGACCTCATATTTACCAACATTGTACTGCATCTGCCAGATCCTCACCCACTCACTTAGACTATATCGCTTTGCAGACTTTCAGCGTCCTCTGCACACTTTCTCTGCCACCCATCTTAGTGTCACCTGCGAATTATGACAGTACACTTGGTCCCCAACTCCAAATCATCTATGGGAAGGCCCATTGACCTCAGGCGGGATTTTACAGTTTTAGGACGAGTGAGGCTGCAAAATCCAGCCCAATATTCAACCCCTGTGTCCAATTCATTAATATAGATTGTAAATAGTTGGGACCCAAGGACTGAACCCAGTTGCACCCCACTAGTTACATCTTGCCAGAAAAAGACTCAGTTATCCTAACTCTACCTTCTGTCAGTTCGCCAGTGTCCTATCCAAGCTAATAAATTACCCTTAACCCCATCTGATCTTACCTTATGTATTAACTTCTGTGCGGTGTGCCACCTTATCAAACACCTTCCTAAAGTCCAGATATACTACATCTACAGGATCCCCATTATTCACTTGGCTTGTTACATCTTCAAAGAACTCTAGCAAATTAGTCAAACATGATATACCCTTCATAAAACCATGCTGACTCTGATGGATTGTGTTTTGACTTTCCAAATGTCCTGTTATTACTTCCTTAATAATGGATTATAATAATTTCCCAACAGATGTTAAACAAAACTGGTCTGTAGTTTCCTACTTTCTGCCTCCCTCCTTTTTTGACAAAGGGTGTCACATTTGCATTTTTTAATCCACTGGAACCTTTCCCACATCCAGGGAATTTTGGAATATTATAACCAATGGATCCCCTATCTCTGCTGCCACTTCCTTTAATACCATAGAATGTAGGCCATCAGGCCCTGGGGACTTATCTGCCATCAATCCTAATTTTCTTTGTTCTTCTACTATTTCCCTGTTGATGATTATTCTAAGTTCCTCCCTTTCTATTACCTTGCATTACCTGTTACTGTTGGGGTTGTACCAGTGCTTCCACTGTGAAAACTGAGGCAAGATACTGATTTAGCGCCTCTGCCATTTTTGTGTTCCCCACTATTAACTTCCTGGTCTCATCCGCCAATGGACCAACATTCACTTCAATTATTCTCTTCCCTTTTATATACTTATAGAAGCTTTTGCTATCCTTTTTCATATTTTGCACTAGTTTTCTTTAATAATTTACCGTTGCTCTTTTTAATTACTTTAGTAAAAAATTTCCCAATCTTCCAGCCTGCCACTGGCCTTTGCAATATGGTTTCCTTTAGTTTTTGTTTATATGTTGTCTTTAACTTTCTTGCTTCTATTTTCTATGTTTCTATGTCACAGCCTGACAACCTGAGAATGACCTGTGTATTCTGTCTGTTACCCAATTCTCAATCTCTCCCTCCTTTCTTAAATAGTGGGATTACATTTGCTACTTTCCAATCTGCAAATACCCTCCAAAAGCTGTAGAATTTTGGGAGATGACCACCTTATCAACTTGCAGTACCATTAATTACTCTGGTGTTACTTATTTACTAAGAAAATCTTTCAGTTTCTCATTCTCGCTAGTCCCTTCATTCACTTGTCTTTCTGGGAGGCTCTTTGTATCTTCCTGTGAAGACAGATGCAACCTATTATTTAGTTTCTCTGCCATTGCCTTAATTCCCCACTATGATTGCATGGTTCTGTCTGTACTGGGCCTATAATGGTCTTTGTAAAAGCATCTATATGTAAAAAGGAAAAGATTAGCAATCTACTTTTTTGTGTCACTTGTTTACACTCGTATTCTGTTTTCTCTTTCTTTAACAGTTTCTCGGACCTCGTGCTGAATTCCAAAATGCTTTCGATCCTCAGGCTTACCACTTTTTGTGACAACTTTATAAGGCCCTTCTTTAATCTAATACAATCTTTAACTTCTCATGTTAGCCATGGTTGGATCACCTTTCCTGATTGGTCTCTGCCTCAAAGGAATGTAAATTTGGTGTAATCCATGTGTTAATTCTTTAAATGCTAGCCATTGTCTAGCATTATAGCTTTTAGCCAATTTGCCCCTCATGCTTTCATAGTTGTTTAAATTTAGGACCCTAGTTTCGGATTGAACCAAATCACTTTCAAACTTAATATTATGGTCACTCTTCCCTAGAGTCTTTACTGCAAGAATATCAATTAGCCTCTTATTGTACAATACTAGACCTAAAATAGCCTGTTCTCTAGCTGGTTCCTTAACATACTGTTCTAGAAAACCATTTTGTTTGCATTTCATGAATTTGTCGTGCACAGTATTATTGCTGATTAGTTTATCCGGTCTACTTGTATGTGGAAGTCCTCCATGATAACTGAATTGCTGTTATATACATCTAATTTCCTGACTCATGCCATGCCCTTTATTACCACCATTGCTCAATGGCCTATAAACACCTATCAATGTTTGCTGGTCTTTGCTGTTTCTTAGCTCCACCTAAACTGACTCTACATCTTGATTTCTGATCTAGGATCCTCTCTCTGATGTACTGATCGCATCCTTTATTAACTGTACCACCAACCTCATTTTCTTTTTTGCTTATCTTTCTTAAATGTTGAATACCTTCAAACATTCAGTTCCCAGCTTTGGTCACCGTGCAGCATGTCTATGAGATCATACATGTTATTTCTATTTGTGCAGTTAATTCATCTATCTTGTGAATGCTGTGTGCATTCAGATAGAATGCTTTTAATTTTGCTTTCTATGATTTTTGCTGCCTCTACCCTTATCTGCTGGTGCACTCTTAAACTTGTACGCTCCATTCCTTTCAGCCACGCTCAGATTATCAGTTCCCTGCCATGCCCACTCTCATATTCATCACATTTTCCCTGACTTGAGCCCTCTCTCTACTTAGTTTTAAGCCCTCTATAGCATCCTAGCTACACAACTCACCAGAACACTGGTCCCAGCATGGTTCAGATGAAGACTGTCTGAATCACATAACTCCCTCTTTCCCCAGTACTGGTGCCAGTGCTCCATGAATCAAAACCCTGTTTCTCACACATCAATCTTTAAGCCATGCATGTGAGTCTAATTTTACTTACCCTACTCCAATTTGCTTATGGCTCAGGTAGTAATCCAGAGATTGTTACCTTTAAGGTTTTTTTTAATGTAGCCCCTGGTTTTTCATAATTTCTAAACAGAATCTCTTTCCTAATCCTACTTATGTCATTGGTCCCTTTGTAAACCACAACAACTGGATCCTCCCCCTCCCACTAAGTTCCTCTCCAGCCCACAGCAGATGCCGTGAACCCAGGCAACAGGCAGACAACACTACCTTTTGGACTCCACTACATTCCTATTAACTCTTCCCCCCCCCCCCCCCCCACCCCGTTTGAATGAGTTCCTTTAACATTGCCACAGTCAGTTTGTTCATCCATCCTGCAGACTGCTTTTGCCCATACAGGCTGCAAGAACTTAGAACCTATTAGATAATTAAAAAGTCTGAGGATCCTCCTTTTCCATCTCGATCTCCACACCTGCCTCGCACACATCCTTCTATCCCTGACAATGGAATAAATCAGACAACTGTACCCTAAGTGGTGTGACGACTACCTGGAATAAGGTGCCCAAGTAACTTCTCCCCCTCTCTAATGTGTTGCACTGTCTGCAGCTTGGTCTCCATCTCAGTGAATCTGAGCCAAAGTTCCTCCAGCCACTGACACTGCAGATGTTTGCCTTGAATCACACAGGTTCATGAACTCTGCAACCAACATACACCACCTGCCCTGACATTTTTATTTTACTGCTTAAATTCTAATTAATGGCTCTATTCCTATCTATGCTTATATTCATATTATTTCCATAAAATAATTATTTCCGTCGCTGTGGCTCAGAAGGGAAAGGGGGAGAGCAATAGTTATTGGGGACTCAGTTACAGGGATAGATAGGAGGTTCTGTGGCAGCAAAAGAGACTCACGGATGGTATGTTGCCTCCCGGATGCCAGGGTCCGTGATGTCTCAGACCGTGTTTTCAGGATTCTTAAGGGGGAGGGGGAACAGTCACAAGTCGTGGTACACATCGGTACCAACGACATAGATAAGACAAGGGAAGGGGATTTAAAACAGGAATTTAAGGAGCTAGGGTGGAAGCTGAGAGCCAAGACAAATCATGTTGTCATCTCTGGTTTGTTGCCGGTGCCACATGATAACGAGTCGAGGAACAGGGAGAGAGTGCAGATAAACACGTGGCTGCAGGGATGGTGCAGGAGGGAGGGTTTCAGCTACATGGATAATTGGAACACATTCTGGGGAAGGTGGGACTTGTACAAACAGGATGGGTTGCACCTGAACCAGAGGGGCACCAATATCCTGGGAAGGAAATTTACTACGGCTCTTTGGGGGGGTTTAAACTAATTTGTCGGGGGGATGGGAAAAGGAGCTGTAGTCCAGAAGTCAGTGTTGAGTGTAGTGAGGTACTGAGGAAGATATCAAGGTTGCAGGAGTGTACCGGCAGACAGGAAGGTGGGTTGAAGTGTGTCTACTTCAATGCAAGGAGCATCCGAAATAAGGTAAGTGAACTTGGTGTGTGGATTGGTACTTGGGACTATGATGTTGTGGCCATTACGGAGACATGGTTAGAACAGGGACAGGAATGGTTGTTGGAAGTTCCGGGGTATAGATGTTTCAGTAAGAGTAGGGAAGGTGGTAAAAGAGGTGGTGGAGTAGCATTGTTAATCAAGGATAGTTTAACGGCTGCAGAAAGGCAGTTCGAGGGGGATCTGCTTACTGAGGTAATATGGGCTGAAGTTAGAAATAGGAAAGGAGCAGTCACGTTGTTGGGGGTTTTCTATAGGCCCCCAAATAGTAATAGAGATGTGGAGGAAGAAATTGCAAAGCAGATTATGGATAGGTGTGGAGGTCACAGGGTAGTTGTCATGGGTGACTTTAACTTTCCAAATATTGATTGGAACCTTTATAGGTCGAATAGTTCGGATGGGGCAGTTTTTGTACAGTGTGTGCAGGAGGGTTTCCTGACACAATATGTGGATAGGCCAACAAGAGGTGGGGCCACATTGGATTTAGTACTGGGAAATGAACCGGGCCAAGTGTTAGATTTGGTTTTGGGAGAGCACTTTGGAGATAGCGACCACAATTCGGTGTCTTTTGTTATTGCAATGGGCAAGGTTTATAATTGGGGGAGGGATAATTATGATGCGATTAGGCAAGAATTAGGGAGCATAAGATGGGAACAGAAACTGTCAGGGAAAGGCACAAATGAAAAGTGGAGCTTGTTCAAGGAACAAATACTGTGTCCTTGATAGGCATGTCCCTGTCAGGCAGGGAGGAAATGGCCGAGTGAGGGAACCATGGTTCACAAAAGAGGTTGAACGTCTTGTCAAGAGGAAGAAGGAAGCGTATCTCAGGATGAGAAAACAAGGTTCAGTTGGGTCCATTGAGGATTACAAGTTAGCAAGGAATGAGCTGAAAAAAGGACTTAGGAGAGCTAGGAGGGGGCATGAGAAGTCCTTGGCGGGTCGGATCAAAGAAAACCCCAAGGCTTTTTACCCTTATGTGAGGAATAAAAGAATGACCAGGGTGAGGTTAGGGCCGGTCAAGGACAGTAGTGGGAACATGTGCATAGAGTCAGAAGAGATAGGAGAGGCGATGAATGAATACTTTTCTTCAGTGTTCACCAAGGAGAGGGGCCATGTTTTTGAGGATGAGTGTGTGATACGGGCTGATAGGCTGGAGGAGGCAGATGTTCTGAGGGAAGATGTATTCGCAATTTTGAAAAACCTGAAGGTCGATATGTCCCCTGGGCCCGATGAGATATATCCTAGGATTCTTTGGGAGGCAAGGGATGAGATTGCAGAGCCTTTGGCTTTGATCTTTGGGTCCTCACTGTCCACGGGGATAGTAAGAAGTTTAACAACACCAGGTTAAAGTCGAACAGGTTTATTTGGTAGCAAAAGCCACACAAGCTTTCGGAGCTCCAAGCCCCTTCAGGTGAGTGGGAATTCTGTTCACAAACAGGGCATATAAAGACAATCACCTCGACAATCACCTGTATCAGAGGCTGTCAGTTTCTGCTCGGCGACTGCACCGTCGTGTGTCGCGAGGGCCGCCTTGGAGAACGCTTGCCCGAGTATCGGAGGCCGAATGCCCGTGACCGCTGAAGTGCTCCCCAACAGGAAGAGAACAGTCTTGCCTGATGATTGTCGAGGTGATTGTCTTTATATGCCCTGTTTGTGAACAGAATTCCCACTCACCTGAAGAAGGGGCTTGGAGCTCCGAAAGCCTGTGTGGCTTTTGCTACCAAATAAACCTGTTGGACTTTAACCTGGAGTTGTTAAACTTCTTACTGTGTTTACCCCAGTCCAACGCCGGCATCTCCACACGGGGATAGTGCCAGAGGACTGGAGAGTGGTGAATGTGGTTCCTCTGTTCAAGAAAGGAAATAGGAATGACCCTGGTAATTATAGGCCGGTTAGTCTTACTTCGGTGGTCGGTAAGTTAATGGAAAAGGTCCGGAGGGATAGGATTTACGACCATTTAGAAAGATGCAGCTTAATCCGGGATGGTCAACACGGATTCGTGAAGGGCAAGTCTTGCCTCACAAATTTGATTGAATTTTTTGAGGAGGTAACTAAGTGTGTCGATGGAGGTAGAGCAGTTGATGTCATATACATGGATTTTAGTAAGGTGTTTGATAAGGTCCCCCATGGTCGGCTCATGAAGAAAGTAAGGAGGTGTGGAATAGAGGGAAATTTGGCCGATTGGATAAGTAACTGGCTATCTCATAGAAGACAGAGGGTGGTGGTGGATGGAAAATTTTCTGACTGGAGACCAGTTACCAACGGTGTCCACCACAAGGATCAGTGCTGGGTCCTCTGCTATTTGTGATTTTTATCAATGACTTGGAGGAGGGGGCTGAAGGCTGGATCAGTAAATTTGCGGATGACACCAAGATTGGTGGAGTAGTGGATGAGGTGGAGGGCTGTTGTAGGCTGCAAAGAGACATTGATAGGATGCAGAGCTGGGCCGAAAAATGGCAGATGGTGTTTAACCCTGATAAGTGCGAGGCGATTCTTTTTGGTAGGACAAATTTGAATGCGGATTACAGTGTCAAAGGTAGGGTTCTGAGGAATGTGGAGGAACAGAGAGATCTTGGGGTTCATATCCACAGATCTCTGAAGGTTGCCAAGTGGATAGAGCCATGAAGAAGGCCTATAGTGTGTTAGCGTTTATTAACAGGGGGTTTGAGTTTAAGAGCCGTGGGGTTATGCTGCAACTGTACAGGACCTTGGTGAGGCCACATTTGGAATATTGTGTGCAGTTCTGGTCACCTCACTATAAGAATGATGTGGAAGCACTGGAAAGAGTGCAAAGGAGATTTACCAGGATGCTGCCTGGTTTGGAGGGTAGGTCTTATGAGGAAAGGTTGAGGGAGCTAGGGCTTTTCTCTTTAGAGCGGAGGAGGTTGAGAGGCGACTTAATAGAGGTTTATAAGATGATGAGGGGGATTGATAGAGTGGATGTTCAGAGACTATTTCCTTGGGTGGATGTAGCTGTTACTAGGGGGCATAACTATAGGGTCCGTGGTGGAAGATATAGGAGGGATGTGCGAGGTAAGTTCTTTACTCAGAGAGTGGTTGGGGTGTGGAATGGACTGCCTGCTGTGATAGTGGAGTCGTACACTTCAGGAACTTTCAAGCGGTTATTGGATAGACACATGGAGCACACTAGAATGATAGGGAGTGGGATAGCTTGATCTTGGTTTCGGAAAAGGTTCGGCACAACATCGTGGGCCGAAGGGCCTGTACTGTTCTATGTCCTAAATATTTGACTTATCTTGTTTGAAATTCCCTAGTTAAGATAAATTGGAAATAGTCACCAGCAAACTAATAAGCTTTACTGCTGTTAGTAAACCTTACTACTGCTCATACAAACCCTGCAATTTTGAAAGATAAATGAGAAATATATTCACCAATGCATCAACTACCTGTTTCCCTGTGAAATTACACTTTGATTTTTTTCAGAACACAGTTGATCCACTCTGGAGCTATGGATTGGACTGGAGATCTCGGTTGGGGGAAGCAGTCTGTCTCTGGGTTCTCCTATTCCCCACTCTTTAAGCTGCTGCTGTCCCCCTCCTCTCCCACTCTTTCATGTACTGCTGTCTGTCTCCAGTTCCCCGCTCCCCTGCTCTTTTGTCTGCGGGAGGCAATGGTGTATTGGTATTGTCACTGAGTGAGCAATCCAGTAAGCCCAGGGTAATGCTCTGGGGTCCCAGGTTCAAATCCACGTCAGATGGTGAAATCTGATTTTTCCCTAAAAAGAGGTCAAATAATCTAGATAAGAATCTAATACTATCCTTAACTTCCCAAGATTAAGGATGCACCTTTAAATATTTGCTGCTGCCTATTTTTCACCATGCCTTTAATTTATTAACCCAGTCAACATTAACCAGCTCTCCCCTCATACCTATGTAATTAGATTTGTTTAAATTTAAGATTCTTGTTTTGGGCTTTGATATGTCAGTCTCAAACATAATTTGAAACTCCATTGTGTTATCACTTTTTTCCCGGAGGATTTTTTACTGTGCTCGTTACACAGTACTAACCCAAAACAGTTTTAACCCTGGAATCCTACAAACTCATCTTCCAGACTACCTCTGCCAACTTAATCCATCCAGATATATGAAGATTAATGCCCCTTGTAATCATTAAATTAGAACATAGAACATTACAGCGCAGTACAGGCCCTTCGGCCCTCGATGTTGCGCCGACCAGTGGAACCAATCTAAAGCCCCTCTAATCTACACTATTCCAATATCATCCATATGTTTATCCAATAACCATTTGAATGCTCTTAATGTTGACGAGTCCACTACTGCTGCAGGCAGGGCATTCCACGCCCTTACTACTCTCTGAGTAAAGAACCTACCTCTAACATCTGTCCTATATCTCTCACCCCTCAATTTAAAGCTATGTCCCCTCGTGCTAGCCATCACTATCCGAGGAAAAAGGCTCTCACTATCCACCCTATCTAATCCTCTGATCATCTTGTATGCCTCTATTAAGTCACCTCTTAACCTTCTTCTCTCTAACGAAAACAACCTCAAGCCCCTCAGCCTTTCCTCATACGATTTTCCCACCATACCAGGCAACATCCTGGTAAATCTCCTCTGCACCCTTTCCAACACTTCCACATCTTTCCTATAATATGGCAACCAGAATTGTACGCAATACTCCAAATGCGGCCGCACCAGAGTTTTGTACAGTTGCAGCATGACCTCCTGGCCCCGAAACTCAATCCCTCTACCAATAAAAGCTAACACACCTTATGCCTTCTTAACAACCCTATCAACCTGGGTGCCAACTTTCAGGGATCTATGCACATGGACACCCAGATCCCTCTGTTCATCCACACTACTAAGTATCTTACCATTAGCCCAGTACTCTGTATTCCTGTTACTCCTTCCAAAGTGAATCACCTCACACTTTTCCGCATTAAACTCCATTTGCCACCTCTCAGCCCAGCTCTGCAGCTTATCTATGTCCCTCTGTAACCTGCCACTTCCCTCCGCACTGTCTACAACTCCACCGACTTTAGTGTCATCCGCAAATTTACTAATCCATCCTTCCACGCCCTCATCCAAGTCATTAATAAAAATGACAAACAGCAGTGGCCCCAAAACAGATCCTTGCAGTACACCACTAGTAACTGAACTCCAGGATGAATATTTCCCATCAACCACCACCCTCTGTTTTCTTACAGCTAGCCAATTCCTGATCCAAACCACTTAATCACCCTCAATCCCATGTGTCTGTATTTTCTGCAAAAGCTTACCACGGGGAACCTTATCAAACGCTTTGCTGAAATCCATGTACACCACATCAACCGCTTTACCCTCATCCACCTCTTTGGTCACCTTCTCAAAGAACTCAATAAGGTTTGTGAGGCACGACCTACCCTTCACAAAACCGTGCTGACTATCCCTAATCAAATTATTCCTTTCTAGGTGATTATAAATCCTATCTCTTATAATCCTTTCCAATACTTTGCCTACAACAGAAGTAAGGCTCACCGGTCTATAATTACCAGGGTTGTCCCTACTCCCCTTCTTGAACAAGGGGACAACATTTGCTATCCTCAAGTCTTCTAGCACCGTTCCAGTAGACAATGACGACACAAAGATCAAAGCCAAAGGCTCTGCAGTCTCCTCTCTAGCCTCCCAGAGAATCCTAGGATAAATCCCATCCGGCCCAGGGGACTTATCTATTTTTACCCTTTCCAGAATTGCTAACACCTCCTCCTTATGAACATCAATCTCATCCAGTCCAACAGCCTGCATCTCAGTACTCCCCTCGACAACACTGTCCCTCTCCAGTGTGAATACCGATGAAAAATATTCATTTAGTGTCTCTCCTATCTCTTCAGACTCCACGCACAACTTCCCACTACTGTCCTTGACTGGCCCTAATCTTACACTAGTCATTCTTTTACTCCTGACATACCTATAGAAAGCTTTAGGGTTTTCCTTGATCCTACCTGCCAAAGACTTCTCATGTCCCCTCCTGGCTCTTCTTAACTCTTTCTTTAGGTCCTTCCTGGCTAACTTGTAACTCTCAAGTGCCCTAACTGAACCTTCACGTCTCATCTTAACATAAGTCTCCTCCTTCCTCTTCACAAGAGATTCAACCTCCTTAGTAAACCACGGTTCCCTCACAAGTCTGCTTCCTCCCTGCCTGACAGGTACATATTTATCAAGGACGCGTAGTAGCTGTTCCTTGAACAAGTTCCACATTACAAATTTGCCCATCCCCTGCAGTTTCCTTCCCCAACCTATGCCAGCTAAATCTCGCCTAATCGCATCATAATTTCCTTTCCCCCAGCTATAACTCTTGCCCTTTGGTATATACCTATCCTTTTCCATTGCTAAGGTAAATGTAATCAAATTGTGGTCACTGTCACCAAAGTGCTCACTTACCTCCAAATCTAACACCTTGCCTGGTTCATTACCCAGTACCAAATCCAATGTGGCCTCGCCTCTTGTTGGCCTATCTACATACTGCGTCAGGAAGCTTTCCTGAACACATTGGACAAAAATCAACCCCTCTAAAGTACTCAAACTGTAGCTTTTCCAGTCAATATTTGTAAAGTTAAAGTCCCCCAGTACAACTACCCTGTTACTTTTGCTCCTATCCAGAATCATCTTTGCAATCTTTTCCTCTACATCTCTGGAACTTTTCGGAGGTCTATAAAAAACTCCCAACAGGGTGACCTCTCCTTTCCTGTTTCTAACCTTAGCCCAAACTACCTCAGTAGACGAGTCCTCATCAAATGTCCTTTCTGCCACCATAATACAGTCCTTGACTAACAATGCCACACCACCCCCTCTTTTACCACCTTCCCTGCATTTACTGAAACATCTAAACCCCGGAACCTGCAACAACCATTCCTATCCCTGCTCTATCCATGTCTCCGAGATGGCCACAACATCGAAATCCCAGGTACCAACCCATGCTGCAAGCTCACCCACCTTATTCCGGATGCTCCTGGCGGAATTGCTTTTGTTACAAGCTCCAATTATTTCTTAGTTAATGCACTGTCCAATTACTGTTAAGGGGCTGATGAATTACTCCTGCCAGCATATTCATAGAAACATAGAAAAACTACAGCACAAACAGGCCCTTCAGCCCACAAGTTGTGCCGAACACGTCCCTACCTTCTAGACCTACCTATAACCCTCCATCCTATTAAGCTCCATGTACTCATCCAGGAGTCTCTTAAAAGACCCTATTGAGTTCGCCTCCACCACCACTGACGGCAGCCGATTCCACTCGCCCACCACCCTCTGTGTGAAAAACTTACCCCTAACATCTCCCCTGTACCTACCCCCCAGCACCTTAAACCTGTGTCCTCCCGTAGCAGACATTTCCACCCTGGGGAAAAGCCTCTGAGAGTCCACCCGATCTATGCCTCTCAACATTTTATACACCTCTATTAGGTCTCCTCTCATCCTTTGTTTCTCCAAGGAGAAAAGACTGAGCTCCCTCAGCCTATCCTCATAAGGCATGTCACTCAATCCAGGCAACATCCTTGTAAATCTCCTCTGCACCCTTTCAATCTTTTCCACATCCTTCCTACAGTGAGGCGACCAGAACTGAGCACAGTACTCCAAGTGGGGTGTGACGAGGGTCTTATATAGCTGCATCATTATCCCCGGACTCCTAAACTCAATCCCTCGATTGATAAAGGCCAGCACACTATACGCCTTCTTAACCACCTCCTCCACCTGCGGGGCCGATTTTAGAGTCCTATGGACCCGGACCCCAAGGTCCTTCTGATCCTCTGCAGTACTAAGAGTCTTTCCCTTTATATTGTACTCCTTCATCCCATTTGACCTACCAAAATGGACCACGACGCATTTATCTGGGTTGAAGTCCATCTGCCACTTGTCCGCCCAGTCTTGCATCCTATCTATGTCCCTCTGTAACTTCTGACATCCCTCCAGACTATCCACAACCCCACCAACCTTCGTGTCGTCGGCAAACTTACCAACCCATCCCTCCACTTCCTCATCCAGGTCATTTATGAAAATGACAAACAGCAAGGGTCCCAGAACAGATCCCTGGGGCACACCACTGGTGACCGACCTCCATTTAGAAAAAGACCCATCTATACCCACTCTCTGCCTCCTTTGGGCAAGCCAGTTCTGGATCCACCGGGCCTTTATTATTCAAACCTTTATTATTCCCAATCTCCACTCATACTGCTTCCATCTTCTAATCTTGAGTGGAGATTCTTTCTTTCGAGAGTCCTTAGACCCTTTTTGATGAGGGCTGCTCCTCCTTTATCACTCTTTTGTAAACATCATAGACCTTGGAATATATATTTCCCAATTTAATTTATTATTGTCACATGTGTTAGTATGCATTGAAAAGTATTATTTCTTGTGCGCTAAACAGCCAAAACATACCGTACATAGGGAAGGGAAGGAGAGAGAAATTTGGCTGCACAATATCCCCAGGTTTGAGCTGAACACAAACAAGATTGTGGGTATTCAGATGTTCCTGCAATAACAATTCCCGGGAAAGTTCATCCTCCACATAGGCAATATCCTTTCAAACCAGAAGTGATGGAGGCAGTTATAAACATCATTGCAGATTTAGAAAAACAACAGGCAGTAACCAAAACTACTTCCGAGACTAATTCACCTGTTTGGCCAGTAAGGAAACCAGATGGCAGTTATCAATTAACTATCAATTATACAGCTCTGAATCGCTACGTGACCCGAGAGCACCCCATTATGGCGAATCATGCTAGCGTCTTGAACACAATTGGAATACAGCAGATGATATTTACAGTACCAGACATAGCTACTGGATTTTGGTCATTTCCTGTAGCTGAGGAACACCTGTATATGTTTGCATTTATAGTTGGGAATCAGCAATACACTTGGACCCATCTGCCATTGGGATTCCATAACAGTTGTGATTTTTCACAAATACATGACACAGATTATAGAACCCTTAGAATGCACAGGAACCACCATTTTGCAATATGTGGACAACATTTTGATAGTATCAGACAGTTCAGTAACATATTGGTTAGCCGTACACAGAGTGATCCAAGCAATTCAGGAAGCAGGTCTTAAGCTAAATCCTAGCAAAGCTCTGTTGGGGCAGGTGACATACCGAGGACATGTTATATTCCAAGGTTTAAAAAAAAAGAGATTCCCCCAAAAGATCGAAAGAAAGCTATGCTAAATATGTAAAGACCACTTGTTGTAAAAGGGGTAAGACAAGTGTTAGGGCTTTTTAACTACTGTGGGAATTTTGTGAAAGATTATGCAGTGTTTGCAAAACCTTTACAGGATTTAGTGAAAGAAGGAAGGGCTAGCAGCAAAAGAATAGAATGGTGAGAGAAAGAAGCAGAGGCTTTTCCCATTTAAAGCAAGCTATGGGAAAAGCTCCTGCATTAGGATTACCAGATCTCACTAAAACGTTTCACATTTTTTGTCAGGAAAATGATGGAATGCAAGCCGCACTGGTAACTCAACAACATGGAGACAGATTAAGACCAATGGGGTACTACTCCGTCCAGCTCGACTCAGTTGCTACAGGTATGCATCGGTGTGTGAGAGCACTGGCCTTGCCTCATGGGCAGTAAGTGTTTCAGAATCACACACCTTGATGGGAAAAATAATTCTCCACAGTGCACATGCAATTGTCCAACGTTTAGAAGCAGGGCGATTAAAAGGATTTTCTGATGGAAGACATTCAAAATGGGAAGCAAACGTTTTACCAGGCGACGGACCTTAGAAATCAGCAGGGATGTGAGGGAAAATCCTGCAGGAGGATTGACAATATGAGGAACAGAGCATGAATGTGTAGCAGAAGTGAATGAAGGGGTAAGTGAGGGTTTAGCAGAAGAGCCACTCACAGGTGAAGGGGTTAGTAACCTATGTGGAGATGTTTATGGCGAACCCCACACTGCATGGGCAGTGGAAAATGATGAGGGAACAGTGATTGCAGGAAAACAAGTCCCAGGGAGTAATTCACCACAAGTAGCAGAGTTGTTAGCTTTAACTAAAGCTTTAGAATGGGGAACAGGAAAATGAGGTAACATCTAGACAGACAGTCGATATGCTTTTGGGGTAATTCATGACTATACTTCATTACCTCAAACGGCGGACATGTACAGCATGAAAATTTGATTAAAGATCTAATCCAAGCCACCCATAGTCCTTTAAGAGCAGCTGTAATTAAAGTACAGGCACACAAGAAAATTAAGAGTCAAGCCCAGAAAGGAGACAGTCAAGCCGACAGGGCAGCTAAAGATTTGTTAGAACAAAATTGGGAAGGGACACAAACAGCAGGTGTGGCAGTATTAAAAGTTGGTGATAATATGGGCATTGATGTGAGGAAAGTACAGGAGCAAGCACTAGAGGAAAGAAGCAGAAGTGGGAAAAACAAGGGGGGCAAAAAGATGGTGTATGGAGGAGAGAAGGGAAAGTAATAGCACCAGAAACAATACAGCAAACTTTGTTAAAAGTGTACCGTGGATTAGCCCATACAAGCAGAGATAAAATGGTCAATTGAATTGGAAATTGTTGGTGATGGAAAGGAATAGGGGAAATGATAGTAAAATTCTGTCAAAGATGTTTGCAGTGCGCCCTGTTGGAACCAGGTCATCATTGCAAGGTTAAAATGGGGCACCAGCCAAGACTCAAAGGACCATGGGAATATCTGCAGATGGAATTCACAACACCACTCACTAGAGCAAAAGGGAAGACGTATTATTTAGTCAATCTTAATCAGTTTACTCCATGGGTTGAAGCATTTCCGTGTAAAGATCCCACACCCAAAACTGTAGCTTTGATATTGACAAATGAGATAATACTTCGGTGGGGAATGCCTCTTCAGTTAGACTCAAACCAGAAACTCATTTCACAGGGAAAGTTTTAAGAGAAATTTGTTGAATGTGAGGGATAATACAAAGGTTTCACGTACCATATCACCCACAGAGCTCAGGAATGGTAGAACAAATGAATTGAACACTGAAGAATAGTTTAGCCAAAGCCATTTTAGAGGAAGGAAACAATTGGGTACAGGCTTTGCCTGAAATATTGCGAAAGAGAGCCACTCTATCCCGAGGAACTCAAGTGCCTCAAGGCACTTTGTTTGTGTTTTCAGAATTTGTATGAAGATATCCGGAGAACTGCAGTCAAAAGAACATGAGAACCAACAACGAAATCCCAAAATGGATTATCAAGCTCAAGACTTGAAATTTAAGCGATGTAATCGTGGTGCGGCTCTGTAAATGAATTTTTATCTTAATATTGACCAGCAGCTGGGAGATATAAAAGAGAATATTGAGATCATCAGTTGATAATTATCAAAATGATAACAAACTTTCCTACTCTTTTGTTGTTGAATGTACTCTGTTTAATACAGACAGTCCATCAGGAATTGCATGCTAATACTTATCTATATATGGCCATATACTTATGCTAGAACAGCCAATCTATCCAAATGTTGGGTTTCTTCGCACATTCCTATACATGCTGAGGGAGGGATACCTCTCCATCCTGTGTCTCTGTCATGGTCAGATTTAATTATGTGGAATCAGCTTACTCAGTCTTTTAGAGGTCATAAGGTAGTAGCATTGGTTTTTACTAGAGATTGTGATAGAGTAGACTTTTCTAGAAATAAGTCTTGCACAGGTGAGCCAGGTCACATGAATAGGTATATTCACCTGTTTTTAACACATCTAGTCCAGCATCCAGCCTTATTTTGAATGAAGCAGAATCAAAACCGAAAGGGATATTGCGTGTTGAGAATAAAAAAGGTTCTGGAGGACACTTGGGCACCAGCAAGTGTCAACTTGAGTGAATCCATCCAATAATGATTAATCTTGCAATATTCCATATTGTTTTGAGGAGGAACACACATATCCAACTCTTAATGGCATGTATTGGATTTGTGGGAACAAGGCATATTCATGACTACCAACTAGATGGAAGGCGCCGTGTTACCTTGGCTATGTAGTCCTATATATTTATCATTCTTACCAGTTTCCGCTGAACGGAATTCTCTGTTGGCCTCGGGTGAGATTTTGCGTGCCTCACCCGAGCAAAGTTGTACAATCCTGGCCATTATCTCAATTTTGGAACAGGTTGCCAATGATACCACTACAGCCCTCACTGAGATCAGTGATGCGATGGTTGCAGTGTGCACTATTGTGCTACAGAATCGAATGGCATTCGACTTCATGTTGGAAGGTGTGTCAAAGGAGCCTTGTTGAGTTGCTACATTGCATCTTGTAGATCGTGCACTGCAGTCACTGTGCATCGGTGTGAAGGGAAAGAACATTTAAGGAGGTGGGTGGGGAGCCAATCAAGATGCTTTTTCCATATGGTGTTGAGCTTCTTGAGTATTGGAGCTGCACTCAGCCAGGCAAATGGAAAGTATTCCATCACACTCCTGACTTGTGCCTTGGAGATGGTGGACGAGCTCTCCACAGAATCCCTAGTCTCTGGCCTGCTCTTGTAGCCACAGTATTTTTATGACTGGTCCAATTCAGTTTCTGGTCAATGATAAACCCCAGGTTGCTGATAGTGGGATTCAGGGATGGTAAAGCCATTGACTGTCAAGCGGAGATGATTAAATTCATCTTTTGTAGGAGATGGTCATTGCCTGGCACTTGTGCTGTGTGAGTGTTACTTGCCACTCATCAGCCCGAGCCTGAATGTTGTCTTGTTTCTATGGATATGGACAGCTGCTATATCTGAGGAGTAGCCGAACATAGCTTAATCATCAGCGAACATCCCCACTTCTGACCTTATGTTGGATCCCCCAATACATGACAATGCAGAGGCACAAAATAATTTGGAGTAAAAATTTTGACGCATAATTGAGATTTATCAGATGGCACAATGTGGGCAAGAGCAGACATTTCACCAGCCTCATAAGAGTCATACAGCACTAACACAGGCCCTTTGGCCCACCATGTCTATGCGAACCATCAAATACTAATCTATATTAATCCCAGCACTTGGTCCACAGCTTACAATGGCTTGGTGTTATAAGTGCTTGTCTAGATGTTTCTTAAATGTTGCAAGAGTGCCTGCCTCCACCACCCCCTAAGACAGCGTGTTACATATTCCCACCACACTCTGGCTGAAAATAATTTTCCTACCCTTATTAGACTTCCCAAAATACATCACCTCAAACTTAACAGGATTAAATTCCATCTGTCATTGCTCTGCCCAATTTTCTAGCTGATCAATATCAGTCTGTAATCTGACAGATTGCCCCTTTGGTCTCTAATGGCCCCTACTCTTTCCCTAGCTCTCCTCTTGCTCTTAATATATTTATAAAATGCCTTGGTATTTTCCTTAATCTTTTCTGTCAATGATATTTTGTGGCCCCTCTTTGCCCTTCTAATTTTTAAGTACTCCCCTACACGCTCTATATTCCTGAAGGACCTTCTCTATTTTTAGTGCTCTATACTGACCATATGCTTCCTTTTATTCTCTATCAAATCCGCAATATCCCTTGACATCCAGGGTTCCCTGGACTTTCCGCCCTTGCCCTTTATTCTTAGAGGAACTCGCTGGCCCTGAACTCTCACTACTTCACTCTTAAAAGACTTCCACTTTCCAAATGTCGATTTACCTCCAAATAACTGCTCCCAGTCTACATTTGTCAGATCATGTCAAATTGTATTGAAATCAGCCTTCTCCCAATTCAGACATTTGGGGCAGGATTTTCTGGCTGCGTTCACTCTGAAACCAGAAAATCCCACCCAAGGTCAAGGGATTTTTGGTCCGCCCCTCGCCTGCTACGATTCATAGAAGGGAATCCTACAGAAGGAGGCCATTCGGCCCATCAAGTCTGCACTGCTACCACAATCCCACCAGGCCTTATCCCCATAACCCCATGCATTTACCCTAGCTAGTCTCCCTGACACTAAGGAGCAATTTAGCATAGCCAATCCACCTAACCTGCACATCTTTGGACTATGGCAGGAAACCCACGCAGACACGGTGAGAACGTGCAAACTCCACAGAGACAGTGACCCAAGCCGGGAATCGAAGGCACTATGAAGCAGCAATGCTAACCACTGTGCCACCCTGCCGCCCGTGACAGGCAGAATGGGAAAATTCACCTCCTGATTTCTAGACTATCCTCATCCCCTTCCATAACTTTAAGGCAAGGATAGATACGTTTTTAAACAGGCTCGAGGGGCCAGACGGCCTACTCCTGCTCCTAGTTCTTATGTTCTCATGTTCTTTAATGACTTTGAAACTTAGAGTTATGTTCACTATCCCCAAATGCTCACCCACTGACACTTCGAACACTTGCCTGGCTTCATTCCCTAGGATTATGTCTAGCACTGGCCCATCCCTAGTAGGACCATCTATGTACTGGCACGAAAAGCTCTCCTAGATGCACTTTCACGCTAAGATGATTCCAATTAAAATGAAATCACCTGCTACTATAACCCTATTCCTCTCACACCTCTCTGTGATTTGCCTACTTATCTGTTTTTCTATCTCCCTCTGACTGTTTGAAGGCCTGTAGGATAATCCCAGCAAAATGATTACCCTTTTTTACTTTGAGCTCCAACCACATGGCCTCATTTGAACATCTTTCTAAGACATCCTCCCTCATTACTGTACTGATGGTTGCTTTTAGCAGTAATACAATGCCCCCTCCTCTCTTACACCACCTGTACCATCGTGCCTGAAACTTCTATACCCTGGACTGTTGAGTTGCCAGTCCTGCTCTTGTTTCAACTATGCCTCAGTGATTGCAACAATATTTTACTTCCATATGCTGATTAACGCTCTAAGTGCATCTCTTTTACCAGACAGGCTCCTTGTATTAAAATAGATACAATTTAGCCTTCCAATCCTCTCATGTGCCTTACCATGCCCATGTCTTCTCTGCCTGTTGGACTAACCTAGCTTTTGTTCTATATCTGACTGAACCTCACACCCAACTGTACATCTA